>NC_080428.1:29269142-29569142 GCF_029873635.1 Malania oleifera | reverse complement strand
ATGTGTGTTTTCTAAAAGATTTATATTTTAGATATATTAAAGTTTGATTAAATATCCTTGGTATTGATAACCATACAATTAATTGAATGATATTTTCTGAAAATTAATATACTCAAATTGTGATTGAATACATCAACCAAAACTTTGTGATTTTGATTGAGTTTGTTTTCAAGACAAAGTTTTTTATTTGTTAACTAGCTCACATCAAACATACTTGTGCATTTTACAAAGTGAATCAAGAACTCTAGTTGATTCCAAGGCATTTCAAATATCTCTTTACTTGGAAGTTGTGGTTAAATAGGGATTTGTGTGTTGAAGCATATCATACATAAAACGATTGTATTGTTTTTCATACATTCATGAGCTTCAAGTTATATCATATGTTAATGTGCTAGGAAATTGAATTGTACTCACAAACTTTTGTTAGAAGCATTGTTTTGAGTGTTGTTTTCCAGATTCTATTGTATACACAATTCGGTGTGTGAACTGGTGTGTGAGGAGAGAGCTGCGTCTCCTGTAAACAGCGAAGTAGGAGGAAGCTGTGCCTCTTGTAAGCAGCGGATTGTAAGGGAAGTTCTGTCCCATTTTAAGGAGCAGGGTTTTAGTGAATCCTTGAGCGGTTGCTCAAGGTGAGGACGTAGGCCAAGTCAGCTGAACCTCATAAAACTGCGTTTGTCCTCTCTTCCCTTCACTCTTTATTTTCAGCATTACATTTAAATTGTGTATATTGCATGCATAGATTGAATAACCGTACACATACATAATTGAGTAACAAGAAGTTATTGGTAAATTTATAAGAAGAGTTTAAGAGATAACTAAGTGCCTTAAAATTTTTTTAAATACCCAATTCACCCCCCCCCCCTCTTGGGATTACACCTAATTCAACATTTGGTATCAGAGCGGGTTTACATAGACTTGATAGTTAATTTGTAAAACCATCACATGGCACACATTGGTGTAACTCCATTCGGTGAGGGACACTCATCCACTAGACCACCCATTTTCTGTGGTGTAAATTACACCTATTGGAAACGTAGGATGAGCATATATCTATTGAACATAGATTGGAAAGTTTGGAAAATAGTGACTACGAGAAATTACATTCCCATGAAAGTAATTGATAAGTTAATGTACCTAAAACTGAAGATGAATATATTGAAAAGGATTGGAAGTCAGTTCAAATTAATGCCACTGCCATGAATATACTTTTCTGTGCATTAGATGTCAATGAATTTAATAGGGTAATAGCATGTAACTCAGCTAAAGAAATTTGGCAAAAATTAGAAGTTACATATGAAGGCACTAAGGAAGTCAAGGATAGTAGGATAGACATGCTCACTAGTGAATATGAAGCATTTAAAATTATGGTTAATGAATCCATATAATCCATGTACACTAGATTCACACACATCATTAACTCATTAAATACTCTTGGAAAAACTTATCCTACTTATGAGTTGATCAGGAAAATACTCAAAGGATTATCTCCAATGTGGGAATCGAAAGCTATGGCAATAGCTGGAGGGAGAAATCTCAAGGAGATGTTGGTGGACGAACTCATTGGATCACTCATCACCTATGAGCTGGCAATTAACATGAGGAAAAATGAGTAAAGCAAAGCTAAGAAGGTTACTGCACTTTAGGCATCATCAAGCTATTCAAGTGAAGGAAGCGAATCTGAAACAGATGATAACATGGCTTTGCTAACAAAGAAGTTCAGGAAGTTCTTGAAGAAGAACAAAAAGTTCAACAGAAAATTCCGGAACTCTAAATCGGAAAGAGGAGATCAAAGCATGAAGAAAAAGAATGAGGACCCACCAACATGCTACAACTACCGAGAAGTTGGACACCTCAAGCCTGCGTGCCCCAAGCTCATAAAAGCTTCAAAGAAAAAGAAGAAGGTGCTGAAAATCGGCTAGGATACACACAGCACTAGCAGTTCAGAATCTAAATCCAGTGACGACGAAGTTGTCAATCTATGCCTAATGGCACATGATGACCTTGAGGTACAATCATCTTTTTCATCATCTTCATACTATTCTAGTGAATCTGAAAATGAAAATGATATGATGTCATATGATGAACTGAAACAAGAATACCTATACACTATTAAAATGCTTGAGAAGAAAACAAAGAAAATTTCTGAATTGAGAAGTAAAGTCAAAGAACTTTCAAATCTAGTTGAACACCAAAATGAATCCTATACATCTTCCATAAAAGATAAAGTTTAAAAATTGAGGAGTTAGAAAAGGACTTGAAAGATAAATTTGAAATTATCTGTAAATTTATTGAAAGACAAAACAATTTTGAAAAGCTCTTAGGATCTAAAAAAAAATTCCTAGAAAAGGAAGGGCTCGGTTTTAATGGTAAAGAAAATATAAATAAAAGACATCTTTACATGAGGTATTTTACAAAAGAAACAAAGTCATATATTCCAACTAAGAATCATTATAGAAATACTACATGTTTTAAATGTAGAAGGTTGGGCCACATACAATTCAACTGTCCTTTCAAAAATAAAGATGTAAAATAAAGAAAGTATGGAAGGTTAAAGGTCAATCTAGCACTAACCCCCTCGGACCCAAGACAATCTGGGTACCAAAGCTAGTTATTTAATTGTGTCTTGCAGATTTGCTTAAGATCAGCTTCCTCAAAAGATAGATGGTATATGGATAGCGGATGCTCACGCCACATGACTGGAGATAAAGCAAAATTCACATCCATCATACTCAAGAATGAAGGGTTTGTTACTTTTGGAGATAATGCTAAGGAAAGGATCACAAGTGTCGGTATAGTCGATAATGATTCCTCACTCATTATTGATGATGTTTTATTAATTGAAGGTTTAAAGCACAATTTATTGAGCATAAGTCAACTATGTGATAAAGGCTACAAAGTATCATTTGAACATGACAAGTGCATAGTTCAACACAAAACTGATAATAAGACACTGTTCATTGCTAAGCGTCATGAAAACGTATATACCACAAGCTTTGATAACTTAACTTCACAGAGTGTAACATGCTTATCTGCTATGAATGAAATAAGCTGGATTCGGCATAAGAGACTAGGACACACAAACATGGATTTAATCTCAAAACTAGTTAAGAAAGAATTAGTTAAGGGACTGCCTAAGACTAAATTTGTGAAATATAAAATCGGTGATGCATGCCAACTAGGAAAACAAGCAAGAACAAGCTTTAAGAAGAAGAAAGAGATCTCCACTGCTAGGTCACTTCAAATGCTACACTTAGACTTATTTGGACCAAACTCAATTCAAAGTTTAGAAGGAAAATTATACGCGTTTGTCATAGTTGATGACTTTTCACGATATACATCGATACTATTCTTAGGTCATAAAAATGAAGCATGTGAAAAATATATAAACCTGTGCAAGAAAGTACAAAATGAAAAGGGATACATAATTACCAAAATTCGAAGTGATAGGGGTAGAGAATTTAAAAATCAAGGCATGGAAGACTATTGTAATTCATTAGGAATTACCCATAATTTTTTAGCTCCTATAACACCACAACAGAACGGTGTAGTTGAAAGGAAGAATAGGTTTATTCAAGAAATGGCTAGAACTATGCTTAACGAACATAAATTACCTAAATACTTCTGGGCCGAGGCAATGAATACTGCCTGCTATGTGCTAAATAGAGTTCTGATTAAACCATCACTTAATAAGACTCCTTACGAATTATTGAATGGCCATAGACCAAACATATCATATTTTCATGTCTTTGACTGTAAGTGTTTTGTGCTTAGAGACAATGAGCATCTAGGAAAGTTTGATGTAAAATCAGATGAAGGTATCTTCTTAGGATATGCTTTAGATAGTAAAGCCTATAAAGTGTATAACAAATGAACATTGATGGTCATAGAATCTATTCATGTAGTGTTCGATGAGTCAAACCCCTTCTCTAAAAGAACTGATGAAGATGAAATTGAATTAAACAAGGAACTAGAAGAATTATCAATTGACAATGATTCAGAAAAAAATAAAAATAAACTTAAAGAACCATTCATTGAAATTGATCAAACTACAAATGAGATTCATGAACCACCTAGAGAATGGAAATATATAAAGAATCATACCATGGATCAAATAATAGGTGAACCATTACGTGGAGTAGCCACTCGCTCCTCTCTTGGGAACATGGTTAGTCATTTTGCATTTCTGTCTCAAGAAGAACCTAAGAATGTGAGTGAAGCTATAGAGGATGAATCTTGGGTGTTGTCCATGTAAGAAGAATTAAATCAATTTGAGAGAAACAAAGTGTGGACATTAGTTCCAAGACCTGAGGATAAGTCAATCATAGGGACCAAATGGATATATAAGAATAAGAAAGATGAACATGGAGTAGTTGTGAGAAATAAGGCTAGATTAGTAGTTCAGGGATATAATCAAGAAGAAGGTATACATTTTGAAGAAACATTTGCCCCCGTAGCTAGGATGGAAGCCATACGAATGCTATTAGCATATGCAGCTTTTAAAGATTTCAAACTATATCAAATGGACGTCAAAAGCACATTTTTAAATGGCTACATAAATGAAGAAGTGTATGTAAAACAACCCGCAGGCTTTGAAAACCATAAGAATCCAAATCACGTGTATAGACTGATGAAAGCCTTGTACGGTTTAAAGCAAGCTCCTAGAGCTTGGTATGAAAGGCTAAGCGGTTTTCTATTAAAAAATAGATTTATAAGAGGAAAGATTGATACAACTCTGTTCATAAAGTCTAAGAAAGATGATATTCTCCTAGTGCAAGTATATGTAGATGATATCATATTTGGCGCTGCAGATAAAGAATTGTGTAATGAATTTGCCAATACCATGCAAAATGAATTTTAGATGAGCATGATGGGTTAACTAAATTTCTTCCTAGGACTTCAGATCAAACAAGAAAATCATGGAATATTCATAAATCAATCAAGGTATATTAGAGACTTATTCAAAAAGTTCAATATGGAAGACGAAAAAATACTAAGTACACCTATGAGCGCTTCATTGAAATTAGACAAAGATGAACAAGGTATACCAGTAGATGTCAAACTATATCGTGGAATGATAGGTAGTTTGTTATACCTGATTGCCAGTAGACCAGATATAATGTTTAGCGTATGTGCGCAAGATTCCAATCTGCTCCAAAAGAGTCTCATTTGCTAGTAGTTAAATGGATACTTAGATATTTGATATGAACTGTGGACATTGGGTTATGGTATCCTAAGTACACATCCTTTGAAATTCTTAGTTATTCAGATGCTGATTTTGCGTGTAGTAAAGTGGATAGGAAGAGTACTAGTGGTACTTGTCATTTCTTAGGACACTCCTTGGTCTCTTGGTTTTTCAAGAAACAAAATTTAGTTGCACTTTCCACAGCTGAGGCTAAATACATAGCGGCAGGAAGTTGTTGTGCTCAAATGCTTTACATGAAGCAATAACTAAATGATTTTGGATTAAGTTATGAAATAATCCCCATAAGATGCGATAATACGAGTGCGATAGATATTTCAAAGAATCCCATATTACATTCACGAACTAAGCACATAAAAATAAAACATCTCTTTCTTCGTAACCATGTACAAAAAGGGGATGTCACACTAGAGTTTGTATGCACGGATAAACAATGGGCAGATATATTCACGAAACCACTTGCGGAGGATAGGCTTATCCAAATTAGGCATGAATTAGGTCTCATGCATAGTCGAGAGGTTGCTTAGAATAAAGTTAGATGACATATTTAAAGGAGAGCAACGTCACTTCCAATATAATCACTTGGTATTGCTTAATCAAAAAATTGGACACATTTAAAACCTTAAGATTTCTAAGGGAAGAAGAACATAAGGGTGCGTTTACTCATGATTTATTTGTTTACACCTTTTTGTTGATGTCAAAAGGAGGAGAAAAATCAAGAGAGCAAAAATAATAAACACACACAAATTAAAAAGAAAAACTAAAGCATAAATTGTTATTGAAGTCATGCAAAAAGTGAGATGCACAAAAGGGGAGAAATCTAGCATATTCATCATAAGCATATTTCATATCTCATTTGGATTCAAGCTAAACATTGTGTATATGAATATGAGCATATTTTCATTTAGTGATTATTTGATGCATAAATTGAGGGGGAGCCTTGTTAGGTGTAACCCATTATATATTTTTGTTCGTGCATTTGTCATCATCAAGAAGAGGGATATTGTTGACTCTACGAGTCCAATGTTGTTTTGATAATGACAAATCACTTGATATTTGATATATGCATTGAGTTTGTGAACAGGACTTACACTAAGCATGCACAAAAAGATAATGAGTCATGGAAGCTATAAAGTAAAGTTGATACATTTTAGAAAGCACCATGGAACTCAAAGAGTACGAGAATCAAGCTGCAAGTGGCAAAGTTCAAGAATATCTTGGGAATGGGTATTTAGAACTCATGTACTTACATTTTCGTATGATTTAATTTGAGACTCAACATAACTTAGAATGATTTTAGGATTCATGTATTTCATGTACATCATTAGAGAACTTACATGGACTTAGAAATATTTTTAAATCATGGAAAACTTATTTTATAAAAGACCAAAGCAAAGAATCAAAGCAAAATTTTAAACTGGAAATGAATAAGTGAGAAAAAGGAGACTTCGGTAGCCAGAAGTTAACCTCAGGTGCCTGAAGAATTTCTTCGGTAGCCTAAAGATTAAGTTCGATAGCCTGAAGAATTAAATGGGAAAGACAGAACCTGGTAGAGGTACCTCAGTCGCCTGACCCTGGAACCTCAGGCACCTCAAGTTGTCACTTTAGGAGCCTGAACCCCACTTCGGTTGCTTGAACCTGTGGGAAAATTAAAAATTCATATGTTTATTAAAAGGACTCGCGAACTATTTTATTGATCCAACGGTTGAGATCAATCCTAAGGGTAATATATTATATATTCTGAATATCTATACCCTATAACACATGTTAGACACACAAGAAAGAGAAGAACACACGTTTGTTGAAAGAAGATCGAAAATTTGCATCCAGTGCTATATGATTGCCTACACCTCAATCTCTATTCTTCAAGTTTGGGCAAATCAACTCAGATTCTCAAACGGAACTTGTTTAATCTCCTGTACTTCAATCTAATATTGAGGTTTGATCTTTCAAGTTATTAGTTTTGTGAACTTTTCATCTCATCTCATTGCTTGTTCTTGACTAATATTGAAAAGTTTTTATCTTGAGTGTGTTTATTCGTATAAAAATTAATTTTTGAAGAGATCATTACTTGAGAAAGGTTATTTAACATGGTTGATTGAATTTTGATTCAAGAGCATATAAATATACATATATTTTTCAAAGAGCTTATTATTGAAAAACCTAGTTTGATTAAAAAGGTGATCTTGAAAGTATCTATACATATACATAGCTATTTTAAATAAGATCATTATTTGATTTAAGTGTGTGTTTTCTAAAAGATTTATATTTTAGATATATTAAAGTTTGATTAAATATCCTTGGTACTTATAACCATACATTTAATTGAAGGATATTTTCTGAAAATTAATATACTCAAATTGTGATTGAATACATCAACTAAAACTTTGTGATTTTGATTGAGTTTGTATTCAAGATAAAGGTTTTTTTTGTTAACTTGCTCACATCAAACATACTTGTGCATCTTTACAAAGTGAATCAAGAACCCTAGTTGATTCCAAGGCATTTCAAATATCTCTTTACTTGGAAGTTGTGGTTAAATAGGGATTTGTATGTTGAAGCATATCATACATAAAACGATTGTATTTTTTTTCATACATTCATGAGCTTCAAGTTATATCATATGTTAATGTGCTAAGAAATTGAATTAAACTCACAAGCTTTTGTTAGAAGCATTGTTTTGAGTGTTGTTTTCCAGATTATATTGTATACACAGTTCGGTGTGTGAACGTGTGTGTGAGGAGAGAGCTGTATCTCTTGTAAGCAGTGGAGTAGGAGGAAGTTGTGCCTCTTGTAAGCAGCGTATTGTAAGAGGAGCTCCGTCCCACTTTAAGGAGTAGGGTTTTAGTGAATCCTTAAGTGCTTGCTAAAGGCAAGGACGTAGGCCAAGTCGGCTGAATCTCGTAAAACTGCATTTGTCCTCTCTCTTCCCTTCACTCTTAATTTTCAGCATTGCATTTAAATTTTGTATATTGCACGCATAGATTGAATAGTCGTACACATACATAATTGAGTAACAAGAAGTTATTGGTAAATTTATAAGAAGAGTTTAGGAGGTAACTAAGTGCCTTACAATTTTTTTAAATACCCAATTCACCCCCACTCTTGGGATTACACCTAATTCAACAATATCTCATGTAAAGATGTCACTTCTTTAGATTTTCCTTCCCATTAAAGCCAAACCCATCCTTTTCTAAGGAATTTCTTTGAGTTCCTAGGAGCTTTTCAAAATTATTTTGTCTTTCAGTAAATTCACAAATAATTTTAGATATATCTTTTAAATCCTTTTCTAACTCCTCAATTTTCAAATCTTTATCTTTTATGAAAGATGAATGAGATTCATTTTGGCGTTCAACTAAACTTGAAAGTTCTTTGACTTTATTTTTCAACTTAGAGATTTTCTTTGTTTTCTTCTCAAGCATTTTAACAGAGTATAGGTATTCTTATTTCAGTTCATCATATTAAATCAATTTATTTTCATTTTCAGAATTACTAGAATAATACGAAGATGATGAGAATGATGATTGTACCTCAAGGTCATCATGTGCCATTAGACACAAATTGGCAATTTCGTCATCACTGGTTTCAATTTCTAAACAACTAGTATTGTGCGTATCCCAACCGAATTTTAGCACCTTCTTCTTTTTATTTAAGGTTTTCACTAGTTTGGCACACTCAGGCTTGATGTGTCCAACCTCTCTGCAGTTGTAGCATGTAGGTTGGTCTTCCTTCTTTTTCTTCATGCTTGACTCTCCTCTTTCTGATTTTGAGTTACGAAATTTTCTGTTGAACATCTTATTCTTTTTCAAGAACTTTCCAAACTTCTTTGCTAGCAAGGCCATATCATCATTTGATTCTAAGTAACTTCCCTCACTGGAGCTGTGAGATGTTGCCTTAAGCGCTGTGGCTTTCTTTGCTTTTCTTTGTTCATTCTTCCTCTCATTTATTGCCAGCTCATAGGTGATGAGTGATCTAATGAGTTCGTTAACCGAAATCTCCTTGAGATATCTCCCTTCTACTATTGTCGTAGCTTTCGCTTCCCAAACTGGACATAGTCCACTGAGTATTTTCTTGATCAACTCATAAGTCGGGTACGTCTTTCCAAGTGCATTTAAAGAATTAATGATGTGTGTGAATCTAGTGTACATGGATTGTATAGATTCATTAGTAGTTATTTTAAATACTTCATATTCATTGGTGAGCATGTCTATCCTACTGTCTTTAACTTCCTTAGTGCCTTCATATGTAACTTCTAATTTTTCCTAGATTTCTTTAGCCAAGTTACATGTCATTACTCTATTAAATTCATTTACATCTAATGCACAGAAAAACAAGTTCATTGCAATAGTATTTATTTGTACCGATTTCCAGTCCTCTTCAGTATATTCATCTTCAGTTTTAGGTACGTTTACCTTATCAATTATTTTCATAGGAACATGATTACCCTTAGTGATTGTTTTCCATACCTTCCAATCTATGTTTAATAGGTATATGCTCATCCTACGTTTCCAATAGATGTAATTTACACCACAAAAAATTGGTCGTCTAGTAGATGAGTGTCCCTCACCGAATGGAGTTACACCGATATATGTCATATGATCTTTTTACAAATAAACTTTTAAGTCTATATAAACTCACTCTGATACTAAATGTTAATTTAGGTGTAATCCCAAGAAGGGGGGTGAAATTGGGTATTTTAAAAAATCTGTGAAACTTATTCACCTTTTAGTCCCTATGTCTAAATTTAATCAATTACTTATCAAGTTCGTGTGAAATTATTCAACAAACATACATGCAATGTAAGTAATGAAATGTAGTACGGAAAGTAAAGAGATAAGGGAAGATAGAATGCAAACACAATTTTTACGAGGTTCAGTCAACCAGGCCTACGTTTTCGTCTTGAGCAACCCACTCAAGGATTCCATTATAATCCCTGCTCCTTAAGTTAGGACAGATCTTCCCTTACAATCCGCTGCCTACAAGAGGTACAACTTCCTCCTACTCCGCTGCTTACAAGAGATACAACTCTCTCCTCAAACTCGGTTTACAACCCGAACTGTGAATACAACGAAATCTGTAAAACACTCAAAGTTGCTCCCAACAAAACTAGCAAGTACAATTCAAGTTCCTAATACATTAACATATGATGAAACTTGAAACTCAGAATGAAGGTAATGATATAATCGTTATATGCAAGAGTATGATTCACTAACTATCCCTTTTATCAAATCTCCCAAAAATATTTATATAAATCAATACTTTGAAGACAAAATGCACAAATCTCAAATATGATCTTGTTAAAACATTTTGTTTTGGATATTTGTAAAGATCTAAGTCAATAAGCTTTCTCCCAACTTTTCAATCACTATATGGTCTTTGTAATATGCAACTTAATATAGATATATATACGATATGTATTCCAAAGATCAAAACCTAATATAAAATTTCCAGAAAATATCCTTCAATAATATATCGGTATACACACTATGGATATTCAAACAAGTAGTTTTGTAATATTCAAAATATCAAGTCTTTGAATGGAAAAACTCACTTGACTCAAAAATATTTAATCAATTACAACAGCTTTTCCCAAGTGTTAATCTTATCAAAATGATTTAACATATATGCACACTCAAGATCAACCTCTTAAAACTTAATCAAAAATGGATTTTGCAATACCAAGCTTTTTGAAAAATGAATATCAACCAGCAAATTAGTTTAGATGATGAAACTCTATGAGAATAACTCTTAACGAGAAGACAGATTTGCCAAACCTTAATACCAAAATGAAAACAAGACGTGTTAATTAATCCCCTTTGATTTTCTGAGATGATTTGCCCAAGCTTGATGAGTATGTGCTAGAGTGCAGGCAATCGTATTGCTATCTGCTCAAGTTTCTCAATTTTCTCTCAAAAACAATGTTCTCTTCTCTTCTTTTTGTTCTACACTAACGCACTAGGGTTTAGATGTTCAATATATAAGTGCTTTACCCTTAGAATCAATATTGACCGCTGGATTAAAAAATATCTCGCAAGTTCTCTTAATAAAAATTAAATTTTTTATTTTTTCCACAAGTTCAGGTGACTGAGGTAGAAGGCCCAGGTGACTGAAGTTCCTTAGTGCTTCGAAAAATCAACCTGAATATAGGGTCAGGCGGTTGAAGTTGGGTTCAAGCTCCTGAAGTGACGAGTTCAGGCGACTGAAGTGCCATGTTCAGGCGACCGAAGTGCCTCGGCCAGATTCTATGTCTCACAATTAATTCTTCAGGTGACCTAACTTAAACTTTGGTCTCCTGAAGTAATTCTTTGGGCGACTGAGGTTAACTTCAGGCTACTGAAGTTCCCATTTTCTGAATTTTTTCTTTCTAGTTTTAAAATCTGCTTTGCTCACTTTGTTGGCTCCTTTATAAAAGTATTTTCCAGGGTTTTAAAAATATTTCTAAGTTCACGAATGTCCCCTAATGATGTTCATGAGATGCATGAGTCCTAAAGTCATTCTAGGTTATATGTTGAGCCTCAAATTAAATCGTATGAAAATGTAAATAATTAAGTTTTAAGTACTCATTCCCATGATGTTCTTGAACTTGTTGCTTGCATCTTCATTCTTGTACTCTTTGAGTTCCATGAATCTTGCCCAAATATGTATGCCTTATTCTTTATGGCTTCCATTACTTGTTATCCTTCCGTGCATGCTTAATATAATTCATGTTCACAGTCTCAAATGTATAGATCAAATACCAAGTGATTTGTCATTATCAAATTCGGATTGGACTTGTAGAGTCAACATATTCACATTTTAATTCTCTAAACATAGGCATGTAGTCAGAATCACTATGATCAGATGAATAATAAGTAGATAAGGAATAAAAGGACGATATCTCATCATCATGTGCCATCTGGCACATGTTAGCAACCTCTGAGTTGCTGTAGTCTGAGTCTGAGTCACTACTGCTCAATTTTTCCCATAAGGTGCTTGCTTTCATGGATTTCTTCTTTTTCTTAGCCTCCTTTTTTAGCAGTGGGCAATCAAGTTTAATGTGCCCGACTTTGTTACAATTATAATATGTGGGAGCATTTGATTTTTCTTTTCTTTTCTTTTTCTAGACTCTCCATTCTCGGATGTATATTCCCTATATTTTTTGTATGGCTTTCTATTCTTTTTAAAGAATTTTCTAAACTTTCTAGTTAACATTGCCATATCATCATCAGTGTTAGGTTCGCAGCATTCACTAGATGAGTTAGTGGAAGTTTTCAATGCAGTCACTTTATTCTCCTTATTGTGTTCATTGAGTCTCTTATTTATGGCTAACTCATAGGTGATTAGGCATCCTATCAATTCATCTAGATTCATGGTCTTAAGGTCTCTACCCTCAGTAATGGTCTTAGCCTTGGCTTCCCAAACAGGAGGTAAGCCTCTAAGGATCTTCCTAATCATCTCATATGTGGGATTGGTCTCCCCTAATGCATGTAGTGAGTTTATGATGTGTGTGAATCTAGTGTACATGCTCTGAATGGACTCACCAACATTCATCCTAAAGGCCTCATACTCACTAGTCAACATATCTATCCTAATATTTTTCACATCCCCAATACCCTCCTATGTGACCTCTAACTTATCCCAGATTTCTTTTGTAGTAGAACATGCCATAATTATGTTAAATACATTTACATCAAGACTACAATGCATAATGTTCATAGTAGTGGCATTTAAACTAACAACTTTCATGTCATCATCATCATATTCATCCTCAGTTTTAGGAACTCTAGTTGTACCCTCTGTTTCCATGGGAACATAATTTCCCTTAGAGACGATCCTCCACACCTTCCAATTAGTATTTTGAAGGTAGATGCACATCCTTTATTTCCATAAGGTGTAATTAACACCACTGAAAATCGGAGGTCGTGTGGAAGATTGTCCCTCAAGGAAAGGGGTTACGGAGCTATGAGCCCTATGATATCTTTTTGCAAAATAACTATTAGTCTATACTACGTGGCTCTGATACCAATTGTTAGCTTTACTATCATCCCAAGAGGGGAGGTGAATTGGTACTTTTAAAATTTATACCCTAGGTGAGTATCCTAACAGCAGTATATTCACAACCCTATGGTCAATCTAGTGCAAGTAAAGTAAATCAATTATAATATCTATTAGAAATTAAATCATGCACTTTAATTAACTACACATGCACCAGAAAGGACTAAGGAAAGTGACACACATAAATGTTATTGAGGTTCGGCCAATTGCCTACGTCCCCACCTTTGCTAACAAATACAAGGATTACCACTATAATTGCTCACTTAAACGGGTGGAGCGACACCTAAACAAACCAGGTCAATTAGCACAGGGTTTACCTCAACCTTTACAACCAATCCTTACTAGGCTGGATTACCGCCCCCTCAGGCCATGCCTGGAAACACTCAGTAATTTCTCAATAATGAAATTGGTACAGTGATTATGCTTTCATGTAAAGCAGATATATACCCAATTACATGCAATCACATACACAACCAAATGGTATAATGAAGTAAGCTCAATGTGGTTTTAGATATCTACTCTCAAATATATTTGCTATCATTGTAATCAATGCGTGAGAGTGCAATCAATATAATCTTTGTATCACAAGATGTATTCAATCTAAGTGTTCGAACAAAGATATCAGTCAAACTATATATATATTTCAATCAGCTGTTTTTCTCGATGTATAAAGCTCATGTAATGTATAGATTTGGTTTGATAAAGGATTTAATCTTTGTATTCACCAAATGATTTAACTCAATGAATATTGCAACAAACACCACATAAACAAATATTTCTTCAAAGGTTTCTCAAGATGAAACACACTAGATATTTGAAAGTGATTTGAAAAGATTTTTGCAACCAAAATCAAATACAAACTTCTCAAGATGTTGCAATGAATATGCAATACTCAAAAGTTCAAACGAAGTCTTCTTAGGAAAGAGTTACTAATAAAGTCTCCTAAAAACACTTAAGGTTTAGCTCGCAAACAAAGTCGTATCAAACAAGCACAGCACTTAGGAGGGCAAACCTATGGAACAATCAACACTCAAATCAAACTTACAAAATATTTTTGGCAATATGGCAAGGTAAGAATGAGTGTATGGAGCTTAGAAATGAGTAATATGAATTTTGGAATTGAGAGAAAATTCACCAATTAGGTTTTTTAATCTTGTTGCTAATCATTCCAAATGAAGGGGTATATATAGACTTCTCCCTAATTATAACCGTTAAGGACACAAATAGAATAATTATAAAAGTTTTAATATTATTTAATTAAATTAACCCTGTTAAAAAATTGTTAACTGCAGTAAATTTTTGGGGCAACTCAAGAGCACCGGTTGACCGTGGCTAGTTCGGTTGATCTAGTTGCTTGAAGTTTGGTCGACCGGGCATTAAATGAACTATAAGATCGGTCGACAGGACTTGTAAGTCCAAGGGTGATTTTTCCCTTTTAGCGTGGTTTAGTCGACTAGGAACATTTTGAACTACCTCGGTCGATCGACCAGACCATTGTGGGAACTCGGTCGAGCAGGTAGTTGATATGTATTTTATGCTCGGTTGACCAAAAGGTCAATTAAGTTGACTCCTAGGGAGTTCGGTCAACCGGGTTCAAATGAATTAAGTGAGTTCAATCGATCGGGTTGTGGTCAATTCGATGACCTGGTTCTGGTTCGGTCGAGCGGAAGCTTATTGTACATGGGAGTACGGTCGACTGAATGTGCACATTTAGTGCATTTCGGTCCTGTTTTAAGCATTCAATCACCCATTTCAAATGATCATTCATATACGTGCATGAGTGAGTGTCCTAAGGTCATTTTTACGTTCTTTCCAGTTTGAGCTTACTTATCACATCATGCAGGTGATGTGTGCAATTATTACAAGTCAAGCCCTATTTACTATTACAGACCCTTAAATAATAATGAAATAAAATACAAGAAATGTTGCGTCTCAGCTTCAATTCCTCTTTGTGTTATCTTTATGATCTTTCAATTAGAGTACCTGCACATAATCTCAAGAATGCATCAAATACTATAGGTATTTGTCATTATCAAAAACAGGCGTGACCTATAAAGTTAACAATTTGAAAAATAAATCTAAGATTATCTATAAATTTATAAAGGACTAAATAATTTTAAAAAACTCTATGGAACTCAAAGAAATTTCTTAGAAAAGGAAGGTCTTGGTTTTAATGGAAAGGAAAATCTAAAACAAAGACATCTTTACATAGGATATTTTGTAAGAGAGTCAAAATCTTATGTTCCAACTAAAGATTCTTATAGATATGTTATGTGTTTTAAATGTAAGAGGTTAGGTCACATAAAATTTGACTATCCTTTTGAAAATAAAGATGTAAAAATTAAGAAAGTTTGGAAAGTCAAAGGAGAGTCTAGTACTAACCCTCGTGGACCCAAGAAAATCTGGGTACCAAAAGTAGTCATCTGATTATGTCTTGTAGATGTGCTTGAGATTGTTCTCTTTGAAGAACAAGTGATATATGGATAGTGGATGTTTGCGACATATGACAGGAGATAAAGCTAAATTTGCATCTATTATATTCAAAGATGGAGGATTCATTACATTTGGGGATAACTCAAAGGGTAAAATCATTGGAGTTGGTAAGGTCGGTGAGGAGCCCTCCCTTATTATTGATAAAGTGTTATCAGTTGATGGATTGAAATATAACCTATTAAGGGAGACTTAGTTAAGGGATTGCCTAAGTCAAAATTCATGAAAGAAAATCTGTGATGCATGTCAACTAGGAAAACAAGCAAGATCTAGTTTTAAGAAGAAGAAAGTAATCTCTACTACTAGGCCACTCCAAATGCTACACTTAAATTTATTTGGTCCAAACCCAATTCAGAGTTTATGAGGAAAATCATGCGCATTTGTTATTTTTGATGATTATTCTAGATTTACATAGGTACTATTTTTAGATCACAAAGATGAAGCGTGTGGATAATTTATTAAACTATGTAAGAAAATTCAAAATGAAAAGGGATATACTATCACTAAAATCCGAAGTGATAGGGGTAGAGAATATAAAAATCAAGGTATGGAAGAATACTGTGATTCATTAGGAATATCTCATAAATTTTCAGCTCCTAGAACACCATGATGGAATGGTGTAGTTGAAAGAAAGAATAGGTCTATACAAGAAATGGCCAGAACTATGCTTAACGAACATAAACTACCTAAGTACTTCTGGGTAGAGGCAGCTAATACCACCTATTATGTTCTAAATAGAATCCTGATTAAACCAACCCTAAATAAGACTCCATATGAATTATGGAATGATCATAAACCAAACATCTCATATTTCCATGTCTTTGGCTGCAAATGCTTTGTACTTAGAGACAATGAACATTTAGGAAAGTTTGATGTGAAATCTGACAAATGTATTTTTTTTCTAGGATATGCCTTAGATAGTAAAGCGTACAGAGTATATTACAAACGAACATTAACCGTTGTAGAATCCATTCATGTTGTATTCGATGAATCTAATCCATTTGCTTAAAATACTGATGAGGATGAACTTGTGATTAATAAGGAATTTGAAAAATCATTTATTGAAGATAATTTTGATAAGAACACTGAAGTTAAGGAAACATCCACTGAAGATATTCAAGTAGAAAAAAAAAGATTAATGAACCACCTAGAGAATTGAAGTACATAAAGAATCATCCAATAGATCAAATTATAGGAGAACCATCTTGTGAAGTAACTACACGATCCTCAATTAGAAATATGATTAGTCATTTTGCCTTCTTATCACAAGAAGAACCTAGAAATGTGAGTGAAGCAATTAAGGATGAATCATGGGTTATATCTATGTAAGAAGAATTAAATCAGTTTGAGAGAAATAAAGTCAGGACATTAGTTTCTAGACCTGAGGATAAGACAGTCATTGGAACAAAATGAATATATAAGAATAAGAAAGATGAACATGGAATCGTTGTTAGAAATAAGGCAAGACTAGTAGCTCAGAGGTATAACCAAGAAAAAGGAATTAATTTTGAGGAAACCTTCGCCCCTGTAGTTAGAAAAGAAGTCATTCGAATGCTGTTAGCTTATGCTGCATTTAAGGATTTCAAGTTGTATCAAATGGATGTCAAAAACACATTTCTAAATTGCTACATAAGTGAAGAAGTATATATAGAACAACTCCCAGCTTTTGAAAATCATAAGCATCCAAATCACGCTTATAGATTAACTAAAGTCTTGTATGGTCTCAAGCAAGCTCTTAGAGCTTGGTATGAAAGGTTAAGCAGTTTTCTACTGGAAAATGGATTTACTAGAGGAAGGATTAATACAACACTCTTTATAAAAGCTAAAAATGAAAATTTGCTCCCAATACAAGTATACGTAGATGATATCATCTTCGGAGCAATGAATGAAGAGTTGTGCATTGAGTTTGCAAGTTGTATGCAAAATGAATTTGAGATGAGTATGATGGGTGAACTAAAATTCTTCCTAGGGTTTCAGATCAAATAAGCAAAACATGGAATCTTTATAAATCAGTCAAAGTACATTAGAGACTTGCTTAATAGGTTTAATATGGAAGATGGAAAAGTACTAGGGACACTTGTGAGCTTTTCTTTGAAATTAGACAAAGATGAACAAGGTATACCAGTAGATGTCAAGCTTTATCGTGAGATGATTGGCTGCTTACTATATCTGACTACCAGGAGGCTTGACATAATGTTTAACGTATGCTTATGTTCAAGATTCCAGGCTGCACCTAAAGAGTTCCATCTATTAGCCGTCAAAAGAATACTTAGACACTTGATTGGAACAACTGAACTTGGATTATGGTATCCTAAGTATACCTCCTTTGCGATTATTAGCTATTAAGATGCATATTTTGCCAAAATTAAAGTAGATAGAAAAAGTACTAGCAGCACATGTCATTTCCTAGGACATTCGTTAGTATCTTGGTTTGCTAAGAAGCAAAATTCAATTGCTCTTTCCACAGCTGAGGCAGAATATATAGCGAATGGAAGTTATTACGCTCAAACGTTGTACATGAAACAACTTATGGATTTTGGAGTACACTATGACACAGTTTATATAAGATGCGACAATATGAGTACAATAAACATCTCAAAGAACCCTATATCACATTCACGAACTAAATACATAGAAATTAGACATCATTTTCTTCACGATCATGTGCAAAAAAGAGATGTGACACTTGAGTTTGTATGCACAGATGAATAATGGGTAGATACATTCATGAAACCACTTTCGGAGGATAGGTTTATCCAAATTAGGCGTGAATTAGGTTTGATGCATAGTCGAGAAGTTTTTTAGAATTACATTAGACTACATAATCAAGGGGGAGCAACTTACATTAACATTAACATGTGGTTAAACGTTTCACATTACATCTAGTATCACATTTGGTATTAAACTCAAAGCATGGTGATTACATGTTAAATTCTTTATGGAAGCTCACATAAACCTTAAACATAAATGGCTGATTTGATTATCCATGCATATGAAAATTGACACATTGTGTATGTTCACATTGAAATTTAATTCAACAACATAACTATACCGTAGCACGAGGGAGAAGTAAACTGAATAACAAAGAAAGATATATTTTGTCGTACAATTTTTAAATATAAAGGTTGAATTTTTTTTAGATATATTTCTTTCAGAACATTTTTATATATACCTTTTTATTGATGTCAAAAAGGGAGAGAAATTAAAGCAAAAATGATAAAATGATTTTTAGGAGAAGTTTGTAAAATAAATTATAATTTATCTTTTGTAAAGAGGGGGAGAATTCAGTACACAAAAAAAATTGTTTTCTTTCTTTTGTAATATAAGGGGGGAGATATTTAAAAAAAAAAAATCAAAAAGGGGAGAAGTTTTACTAGTAAAGATAATGCATATTCTACTATGTGTATGAACTTTATTGTGTGTAACCTATATTGCTAAATTCTAAATTATGCATTATCTTAGGGGGAGCCTAGTTAGGCGTAACCTATTTTTGTTCGTGTATTTTACATCATAAAAGGGGGAGATTGTTGACTCTATGAGTCCAATCCTTTTTTGATAAAGACAAATCACTTGGTATTTGACTTGTGCAATTGAGTTTGTGAATAGGATCATGATTTAGAATGCACGACCGGTGAGCTTGTAAAGAAGCCATGAGGAACCTGAAGTACACATCACTTGGCCCAATCCATGGAACTAGAGGAATAAAAAAATGAGGCAGCAAGCTTCAAGATCAAGATCTTCATTGGGAATGGGTATTTAGAATTGAATGTATTTACATATTTCATATGATATAACTAGAAGCTCAAATATACCTTAGATAGTGTAACGATCCAAAAATTTCACAATTTTATATATATATATATATATATATATATATAATATATATTACTCTGATACCCCTGTAACAACTGCTATAACATTTCAGGCCCCAGATGGGCACTGAGGTATTCCTGTAGACAAATTGACACACCTATGCAACGAAAAACATAAAGTCATACACCCATATTTACAATACTAGAATTCTGTGTTTCAAAACCATACATACATATTTACACACCACCCCATTATCATCTACTCAAAAATACAATCCCCTGAATACACTTACCCTATAAACAGGGCAGCACAAAAGATCTCTCTATCTGCAAGCTTGATCTCCTCGCCTAACTGGATCACCTAAAATATGTTAAACCACTGAGATGAGACAACGCTTAGTAAGAGGAAATATGCTACTACTAGTGTGTGGCGACCGATTTTCATAAATATTATATTGACGATATATGAAACTGTAAAAGCTAGTAAATCAATATATAGTATAACTTGCATTTATCATAGTTTAAAGTATAACTCTAATATTTGAGTTTTCTACTTTTCAAACTTCTAGTATCATACTATATCTTTTGATATTTTGTAAATCTGTATACATATACATAACTGAGATGTTTACCGTGAAAAATTTGTACGTCATGATTTAACCCCTTATGACAGGGTTATACAGCCCATAGGTGGGACTTAATCCTGGTTGGCATACTAGATAAGTCAACTGTACTCCACAAATCCTCAGTGTAGCCAAACTACAAGCTCGGAATTAGTAACTACCTCATCGAATTGGCCACATCAACGTGGTCTTCTGGGGAGTCTGCAATCACTCCAGGAACGGTTGACGGAAACCATCCACACACTATCTAAGATGTGTGGTTGCACTCTAATCTATACTAGTTATGATACCATACTATACTAACTGAACATAGCTTGATTCATCAAGGTCTAATACCATATATACTACTTCTATAGATATCCTATTGTTTTCATTATGTTTTCAAAATAACCATAACTCTATAAATCTAATCTGAAAATACTATAATATCTAACTAAAATAACTGTGATATCTGACTGTCTTATCTGATTGAATAATCTACAATGTCTGAGTGTTATGGTTTTGGAAAGCATGATTGTAAAATATCTTTCTGGTAAATATCTATCAATATATACACTGTAAATCATGATATTCTGAAAAACTATATAAATTATGTATTTAACAAATATCTACTCAGGTCACACAATTAATAAAACTCATGTTCTAAAATATGTAAAACTGTATAATTTATACCTCGTACCTTAATAAACAAATACTATAATTTACTGATAATATTTCTGAATTTACTAGCATAACATATTTCCCTTACCTAACTGGTTAGGAGACTCATCTCCAACTTATCCTCACACTCACAGCATACTATCCCCAAAATCCTGAAATAATACATAAATATACATATTTCCAAGAAATCAACTATATTTCTCCAAACCTACATACTCGTAATTTTTTAAATTATAATTTACATGAGCTCCTAGAAATATTCACTAGAGTCCCTAACCCATGTTTGTAGGGTTCCAAAAACACCCTAATCCTGAAAATATAATATCCTAATTTATTTCACAAAAATCTAGAATATTACCATATTACTCAAAATTTAAACTCAAATAAGCCTAATAAAACTGAAAATACCCAAATAATCTACTTACCCTGATTTTGGGATGGTGCCCAAGTTGGCCAAACCAACAATTTACTCCAACAGACTAGTAGAGAATCTCCTCAAGATCAACATGGTGACTTTGGATTGTCGAAACGGGGAGAGACAGAGCGAGAAATGTAGAAAGAAGTGAGAGGAACTGAGCAAAAGAGAGAAAGGAATGAGGAAAAATAATTTTCTCTCTGAATCCCAATTTTGCTACTTATAGAAGTTTTTCCACGTGGCCTAGTCAACGAGCCACGTCACCACGTCGAAAAGTTCAAGAAGGAAGTTCCTCGACGACCACCTAACCCTCATCAACGAGTTTCCGGCCCTGAAAATGGCCCCTCGATAAACTCTCGTCGACGAAACACGTGTTCAAGTCGATGAGCGCAAGAAGAATTTTTGTCGAAGAACGCGAAGCGTTTGTCAACGAGGCCCTACTGTGTCCCCTTTTTAAAATTCTTTTTTACTCTCTTTTCTTTATTATTTAATTCCTATAATTATCCAGGTTACTACAGATAGACTTCAAGACTCATGCATTTCATGAAAAATACATTTACATTAGTTCTAAGTTGAAAGAAATTTTTTGAGGCAAATTTTATAGGCCTCATCGACGAACCCAATGGCCTTGTCAACAAACGTATGAAGGCCACTCTCGGATGAACTATGTTGTCTCATTGACAAACAAATACTGAGAGCCTCTCATTGACAAACTCAAGGCCTTATTGACAAACGAGTGTTATACACTCGTCGACAAAGATCGGGGTGCTAAAATGCTATTCAGCGCAGACACAAACGAAAACCATTATTTTTATTTGATCCAATGGACAGGATTAAATCTAGGGCTGAGAACACTTATAAAAGTAACCTAAAAACCCTAGTGCCTCACTTTTTGAAGATTCTTGGGAGCCTTGAACTTTTTGCACATCTCTTGAGAGCATTGAACACACTGCTAATCCCTTGCCTATGATTTCAAAGCATTCACATCAAATCTGAGCTTGGATTATGTCGATTTTCAAAAGGCATTCCAGCGATTATTGTGCAAACAACTTGGGTATTGAGGTTTGGTGATCAAACTAATTGTTTGTTTATTCTCAAATTTTCTTTACAAACTTATTCTCGAATATTTTATTTGAGAGATTGATCTTGAGTAATTAATTATATATACATTTTGTGAAAGATCATTATTTGAGAAAAGTTATTGTTAGAGGTTCAAATCTTTGAAAAACTATCAAGCTTATTATTTACTCAAAGACTTAATCTTAGCATAATTATTGTTTAAAGAAATTATCTAATTTAATATTCTAAAGAAAATTTATTGACTAAGCTTTTTTATAAAGGCTATAGTTTTGATCTCTACTAAAAATCAATCGTTTGAGTAACTTTTGTGAAGATCATAAATCTGATTTGGATTTCTGAACTATATTGGCTATTCAAATAATTTTATAAAAATCGTATAGTTGATTAGATCATTGGAGCGCCTTTGTCCTACATATTTTATATAACGATCATTCATCACTTATTCAAGAAATATCATTGAATATCATATTCACACATTGAGCTTCAACTTTTATCCTATGAGTATGTATTAGGTTTTTATTGTACTCACTAGCTTTGTGTAGAAACATTTTTTAGTTATTGCATAAATTGTAATCTCCATTTTGTATACATGGTTTGGGTTGTGAACCGGGATTGAGGAGGAAGCTACACCTCTTGTAAGCAGCAGGTTGTAAGAGAAGCTCCGTCTTAGTTAAAGGAGCAGATTATTTAGTGGAATCCTTGAGTAGTTTACTCAAGGCAAGGACATAGGCAAGAGTAGGCCGAACCTCGTAAAATCGAGTTTGCGTCTCTCTTACCCTTACCTCTATCTAATTTTCACGTAATCATATTGTGAATGTGTTGAACATTTTGGTGCATGGTTGAATAATTAGGCAACATTGTATGCTTGATAAAGACACATAAAATTACTCATTGGGATAATTAAATAAATAATTTGATTGAGATAGTAATAAGTAGCTTGCAAGTTTGAAACTATCATTTTCAAAATTAGAACTTAAAAAACCTATTTTTAAAATACTCAATTCACCCCCCTCTTGGGATAACACCGTAATTCATAAACCACCTACGTGTGATAACTGCAAAAAGGTCAGACACATTAAACTTGATTGTTCATAGCTGAAGAAAGAAAAAAAGAAGAAAAAGAAGGCAATGAAAGTTACATGGGATGATACAAGCTCAAACGAATCGGAGAATGAATGAACTGAACAAGAAGTTGCCAGCATGTGCTTGATGGGGCACAATGCTGAGGTAAACTTCTACTATAGTTCATCAGAAAAGTCTAATGAAGAATCACGTAACTATTCATGTGATAGTATGCCCTCATACAAAAAAATTCAAGCTGAATTATTTGCCTTACACAATCGATTCATTAAAGTAACTAAAATAAATATAGCTTTGAAAGAACAAAGTGAAAATCTGAAAAATCAGCTAGAATCTTCTTAATTAGCTAAAAAAGAAAAGGAATCTCATATTGATGACCTTACGAAGAAAATAAATAACTTGTCTCAAGACTTGGTAAAACTACAAGTAAATGGTGACAGCAAGAAAGACTTAGAAATAAGTAATCTTAAAAGTAAAATTGAAGATAAAAACAAGCTCATTTACAATTTTACTAGAGGAAAAGAGAATTTTGAAAAGATGGTTGGACAACAAAGGATGATTAGTGACAAAGAAAGAATTAGTTACAATGGGATTGAAAACAAAGGGAAGAAGAACTTATTCATGGGATGTTTTGTAAAAAAAGCAAAATACTATGCTAGTACATCTTCTACAAATATTCATGAACACACTACTTTCTACTTGTGTAGGAAAAAGGGACACATAAAGTTTAATTGTCCACTTAAAAAGAAGTATGTCAAAATAAAAAATGAATGGAAAGTAAACACTAAAAATAGATATGAATTAAAAAGAATTAAGAAGTTTTGGGTACCAAAAATAACACCATGAATCCTTCATTGTAGGTATGCTTTAGGGTCACTCCATCAAAGGAAAAATGATACTTGGACAGCAGATGTTCAAGACACATGATCGAGGACAGAACAAAGTTCACCACCCTAGTTCAAAAAGATGGCGGGTATGTCACCTTCGGCTACAACGCTAAACGTAAAGTCATTGGGATCGGTAAAATAGGTAAATAACCTTCCCTCACCATTGATGATGTTTTTCTAGTTGATGGATTAAAGCATAATCTTTTAAGCATAAGTCAACTTAGTGATAAGGGGTTTGTCATAGTCTTTAAGCAAGACAAGTGCATAGTTCAAAATCCAAGAAAACACAACGCTCTACTTACAGCTTATAAAGTCAATAATGTATATTGTATAAACTTTGAAAATCTAATCTCTCAAGATGTAACATGCTTGGCTACCATGACTCAATCCAGTTGGTTTTGGCATAGAAGTCTAGGACATGCAAGCATGGATCTATTATCAAACTTATCTAGAAAGATGTTAGTCGAAGGTTTACCTAGCATAAAATTCATAAAAGATAAAATTTGTGATACATGCCAACTTGGGAAACAAATAAAAACAAGCATTAAAAAAAAAAAACATATTTCTACTAGCAAACCCTTAGAACTTATTCATTTATATATTTTGGTCCTAATAGAACTCAAAGTATAGGAGCAAAGCAATATGCTTTTGTCATTGTTGATGACTACTCCAGGTTTGCCTGGGTACTCTTTTTACCCTCCAAAGATGAAGCTTGTAATATGTCAATAAATTTGTGCAAGAGACTTCAAAATGAAAAAGGATATAGTGTCTCAAATATTATGAGTGATCAAGGAAGAGAATTCAACAACAAAGAAGTTAAAAAATTTTATAATGAACATGGAATTAGTCACAATTTAGCACGTAGAACTTCACAACAAAATGGAGTTGTTGAAAGAAATAATAGAACTCTTCAAGAAATGACAAGAACAATGCTCAATGAGCATAAGCTACCAAAGTATTTTTTGCCTGAGGAAGTAAATATCGCATGCTATGTGATAAATAGAGTATCAATAAGATCAAATTTAAATAAAACTCCCTACGAACTATGGAAAGGTAGAAGGCCTAACATTTCTTACTTTCATGTTTTTTAATGCAAATGTTTTGTGTTAAGTGATAAAGATGATTTACGTAAATTTGATGTAAAAGCCAATGAAGGAGTATTCTTAGGGTATGCATTAAAAAGTAAAGCTTTTAGAATCTATAATAAAAGAACTCTTACAATTATGGAATCACTTCATGTAACATTTGATGAGGAAAATCCATTTAATAAAACAATAAATTTTGAAGAAGTTCAAACTAATCAAAAGCCAGAAGACTTAAAAATTATAGAAGTAAAAGAAGAGAAAAATGAATTAACTTCAAATGATGATGCTACAAAAAATTTTGAATTACCAAAAGAATGGAAATATGTAAGAAATCATCCTAAAGATTTATTAGAACCATCACGAGGTGTAACTACTAGATCTTCACTAAAAAATCTATGCAATCATTATGCATTCTTATCTCAAGATGAACCTAAGAACATTGAAGAAGCTCTAAATAATGATTCATGGATAGTGGCTATGCAAGAAGAATTAAATCAATTTGAAAGAAATAAAGTATGGAAATTAGTTCCTAAACCGGATAACCATTCAATTATTGGAACTAAGTGGGCATTTAGGAATAAAAAGGATGAAAATGGAATTGTGGTAAGAAACAAAGCTAGATTTGTGACTCAAGGATATAACCAAGAAGAAGGAATAGACTATGATGAGACATTTGCTCCCGTCACTAAAATGGAAGCCAAACGGATGCTATTAGCATATGCATCTCACAAAGAATTCAAACTTTATCAAATGGAAGTAAAAAGTGCATTCCTAAATGGTTTTATAAATGAATGAAGAGGTATATGTAGCACAACCTCTGGGCTTTGAGGACATTCAAAATCCTGATTATGTGTTTGAATTAAAAAAGACCTTACATGGATTGAAACAAACCTCTAGGGCTTGGTATGAAAGATTAAGTGGATTCTCATTAGAAAAGGGATTTTCTAGAGGAAAGGTTGATAGCACCTTATTTATCAAAACTAAGAAGGAAGACATGCTAATTATTCAAATTTATGTGGATGATATCATATTTGGTGCAACAAATAATGATTTAAGTAAGGAATTTGCTAAGTGTATGCAAGAGGAATTTGAAATGAGCATGATGGGAGAATTGAACTTCTTCCTAGGATTACAAATTAAACAAGTCAATAATTGAACTTTTATAAATCAATCCAAATATATAAAATACATGCTTAAGAAATTTGACATGGAAAGTAAATACCCCATATGAACTCCTATGAGTACCTCTATAAGTCATGATAAGGATGAAAAGAGAAAACTAGTAAATATGAAATACTATTGAGGTATGATAGGAAATTTGTTATACTTGACAGCTAGTAGACCAGACATAATGTTTAGCATATGCATGTGTGCATGGTTTCAATAAGCCCCTAAAGAATCTCATCAAATAGCTGTGAAAATAATTCTAAGGTACTTGATCGGTACAATTGATTTAGATCTTTGGTATCCTAAGGGCACCGGATTCGAAATGATTAGTTATTTGGATTCCAATTACGCATGATGTAAATTTGATAGAAAAAGTACAAGTGGTACATGTCACCTTCTAGGATGATCCTTAATATCTTGGTTTTCTAAGAAACAAAACTCCGTAACCTTATCGACTGCTGAAGTTGAGTATGTAGCAGCAGGGACCTATTGTGCACAAACATTGTACATGAAACAATAATTAAAGGACTATAATCTAGAATATTCTGCTATACCTATTAAGTGTGATAATATAAGTGCTATAAACATTTATAAAAATCCAATATCACGTTTAGGAACTAAGCATATTGACATAAGAAATCATTTTCTAAGTGATTACGTACAAAAAGAAGATATACTACTTGAATTCATGAATACAAACGACCAATGGGTGGACATCTTCACAAAACCCCTTCCAGAAGAAAGATTTACAACCATAAGAAGAGAACTTGGTCTATTACACAATAGGGAAGTGGTTTATAAAGAATACAAGAAGGGAAAAGAAGAAAAATTGAGATTTTTTGGAAGTCGAACGATTGAGTCAGTATTCCCAGTCGACTGACAAGTGTTTGTGTTGCTTGATTACACGTCAAACATGTGTAATTAGGTATTTAAAAATCATGCATTAATGATTATATTTTTAATTAAATGTCTAATTATACTTAATATTTTAACATTGTGCTCTATTTATAATATTTGGATTTTATTGAATAATTTATGAATTTTTGGTATTTTATTATTGCAATGTAATTTATGGAAATTAAAGCTGACATTAGTTTGTAATCTGGGCATAATTCTCTCATCCAAACTCCGATCAAGATGATTCAAAATGCTATGGAAACCCAAGAAAATGCTCTACAACTTTCATGTTTTTAGGTTTTAGAGGTACGGGCTGTAAAAAGGTCAAATTGGGCCTATGCATTGGGAAACAAAAAAGAAAAAGAAAAAAAAAAGAAACAAGAAAAGAAAATAAAAATAAATAAATAAAGTGGGTCGGGTCTTGATGTGACCCAACCATGCAAGTGTGCATGTGTGGGCTTGGTGTGCTGCTAGGTAGGGCTCTCTTGGGGGAAATCTTGTTCTTTTCTTTTCTGAAGCCAGTGCCCCATCCTTTCTCATTCTCTTGCCCCCTCTTCTCTCTGCCTCTTCTCTTCTCATTCTATACCTCTCTTCTCTCTCAATTTCTTGTCTCCTTCAACTCTCTCTTCTCTAAACTCTCTGCCTCACCTTTCTTCTTTCCTTCTCCTCTCTCTCATTCTCTTCTTCTAGGGTTTCTCCCCCTCTCTCCCTCTCTTCTCTTTTTGTTTTTGTTTTAGCATCTCCGTCTTTTTCGTTGTCTCTCTTTCATTGCTATCTGCTATTGTTCCCTTAATTGTTGTGCTGTCATCCTGAGTGTATGTGTTACTGCTGCCTCAGCCTCCTTTGCTGTCAAGCTGCTACTGCTGCCAAGGCTAACCTAAGAAGTCCCCTTGTAGAGTTGCTACTGCCTTAGTCTCCTTTGCTGTCAAGCTGCTGCTGCTGCTACCAAGGCCAACCCGAGAAGTCCCCTTGCAAAGCTACTACTGCCATAGCCGGACTCCCCTCAAACTAGCTGCTTGCTTATTCTCTCTCTCTCTCTCTCTCTCTCTCTCTCTCTCTCTCTCTCTCTCTCTCTCTCTCTCTATTATTTCTATTAAATATTTGATTGAATATTGTTATTTTTCAGTTGAATTTCATTTAAAGTTTTAAACTTTTAATTTTTTGTTGGGTTATTATTATTAGAGTTTATTTATTTACTTTCTCTTTTTATTTAATATTATTGTTAGAGTTAATTTTTGCTTGGTTTATTTTTCATTGTTAAAGATTGATTTGAATTTTTTTTTTAAAGAAAGAAAAAAAATCTTCTTTAGGATTTAAATTTTGTGGGGTTCTATTTATTTTAATTTCAGCTTAATGAAAGTTTGAATTTCTATTGTGTTTTAGTTTATTGCTTAAGTTCTTAAAGAGTTAAATTTTCGTTCTTAATTCTGTTAAAGTTTATTTCTTTTTGTGTTTGATTGAGGTTGTTAGAATTGCATGCTTAAGTTATGTAGTGAAGTTATCATCTTTAGTTTTATTTTTTCGAAATTTCAAATGTGGGATTTAATTCTTGCTTGGCTTATTAAACATAGGATCGTTTCTCGTTGTTAATTTAGTTGTTAATTTAGTGCGCGTTAGGATTTTTAATTTAAATTTCACGTTTTTTTAATTCGTTGAAAAAATATCAAACATCCTTGAAAACCCGAAGCTGAACTGTGTTTAGTAACCCTTTTCTTTATTATTTTCTGTTGGAATTACATGAAATTTGGAATTAGACTGCATTCCCTGAGGAGACGATCTAGCCTTTAGGCTAAGTATTACATGACTGAACTCCTATACTTGAGATAGCTTCCGAGCTGCTCATTTTTCGAGTGAGTCATGTTGTAGGGGAATGTTAGATTTAGTTTCAAACTTTTGTTTTTCCCTTTTATTTTGCTTTTCTTCATGAAAGAAAAAAGAAAAATAATAGTTTAAAAAATATATATATATATATATAATAAGAAATAAAAAAAAATATGGTTGCACCTGCATCACACAATCTTATAGATTTTTTGCAGCCTACATGCACCACTGCACCATCTAATATTGTTTTACCTAATGATGCACTTAATTTCTTGATTCAAAGTGGGAGGACGTCATTGATACCTTAGTTCTATGGGATGGAATT
Source organism: Malania oleifera (assembly GCF_029873635.1). NCBI lineage: Eukaryota > Viridiplantae > Streptophyta > Magnoliopsida > Santalales > Ximeniaceae > Malania > Malania oleifera. Next base: position 29,539,566 of record NC_080428.1, on the reverse strand, counting down.
CGAGTATCCTTATTGATAACCGACGGAGTTTGAATTGACTTGCAATACTTTTTTTCCTAGTGCTAGAACTGATAAATTTACTAGACTTTGTTTATTTACTTTTTTTTTTTTAAGGATAAAGCGAAGATTTGGTTTAATTCTTTGATGCCTCATTCTGTCTCTAATTTGAATGATATGGAACGCAAATTTATGCATAAATTTTCTCCCTCATAGAGAACTTAATTTTTGCAGGTACAGATAAGTCAATTCAAGCAAAGAGCTAATAAGACATTTCATGAAAGCTGAGATCGATTAAAAGATCTAGTTAATATGTGTCCTTACCATGGATTTAAATCATGGCGCCTGGTAGATTATTTCTACACTGCGGTGACCCCTTACTCAAAATAGTTCGTCCATACTATATGTTCAGGAAATTTCTTCGACGAGGAGCTTGATGAGGCATTGAGTTTTCCGGATCATTTAGTTGAAAATGCTCAGCAATGGAATTCTAGGATTGATAGAAGACCAATTATAGTTCAACCATTAAGAGCAATACATGGTGGAGAGTGGTCTGAATTGAAAGATGATTTTGATATTGAGGCATGTCTAGCTGACCTTACTAGAAGATTGACTGCTATGGAGATGGAAAAGGAGATTAGTACAGAGCAACTTTGGAATCAACCTTCTTAGTCCTACGCACCCCTATCAGCCGTCATATCATCAGGCTGCCTTTCAGCATCAGTATCAACCACAACAAATCTCTCAGAGCTATGCACCTTTAGGATTTCAATCTAATGCAGCACGTGCTCCATCGGAGAAGTCTCTTAAGGATGCTCTTCAACAATTCATGCATATTCAAGTCATAACTATCAGTCAATACACTCAAGCCATAAATAAATTGTGGGACACCATTAATGAGATGAGCACGCAATTGAATATCTTAAAAAAAAGGGAATTTATGGTAGAACCTCAACCTAATCCTCAAGAATACCAAGAGCAACAACAACAAATATATAATGTTTCTATTAAAACTGGTGCTCCCAAAGGCAACACACTGGGCCTGATAAAACCTCTATCTAGCAACTCCTGCAATTGATCTTTTAATTCTTTCAATTATACTAGAGCCATTCTATAAGGCACTTTAGGTATTGATGTCATCCCTAGTAGCAGATTAATTGCAAATTCTATCTCTCGATATGGTGGTAAACTAGGTAACTCCTCTGGAAAGACATTAAGAAATTCTCTAACCACCAGAATGTCAGCATGTTTTAGTTCCTCCTTCGGCAACTCCCTTATGTAGGCAACAAATCCCTGACAACCACCCAGAAGTAGCCTCCTCGCCTTAATAGCTGACACTAGCTGTGGTGAGACATGCACATGTGTACCCACAAATCTGTATTCTTACTCACCTAGGGGTCTGAAAATCATTTCTTTCTGATAGCAGTCTATGTCGACGTGATTAGCTGCCAACCAATCCATACCTAATATTACATCAAAACCCTGCATATCTAGTATCACAAGATCAACTAGTCCCCTGAATGCACACTAAAAAGTTCCTATGTACCTTCATATACCTCACAGTAGATCCAGTCGGTGTGGTAATAGACAACTTAACATCTAACAACTGTGCCTCTACCCCAGCCACTTTAACATACCCCGACGATACAAAAGAATGGGTGGCACCTGTATAAAAAAAAACAATAACTTTATATAATAATACAGTAAGTGTACCTGTGATAATGTCTCCAGAAGTCTTGGAGTCTCCCGGCGTCAATGCATAGACCCTCGCTAGCGCCGCGTTCCTTTGCTGGCCTCCACGAGGTGCCTAATAACCACCCCGATATGGTCTGGGGGCTGGTGCATGAATCGGTGGTCCCTGACATGATTGAGCCATGTGGCCGAGTCTCCCACAATGGTAGCAGACATTCTCCTCCAGCCGGCACTCACTTGGATGTCTCTATCCAGATCTGGGGCAGGTGGGAAAAGACTGCCTACCTTGAAATCCACTTTGCCCTATTGTCTACCATTGATCCCCACCAGATCGACTTCCTCTCCAAGGACCTTGGCTGGAACGTGCCAAAAAGCCCAAAGGTGTGGACCTCTACTTCTAGCTCTGTATCTTGGTCTCTCTCGACAAACCCTCCTATGCTATTATAACACTGTCAACCAGCTCTGAGAAATTTTATATCTTCAGTACTGCCACCTGTCTATAAATGTCCCGCTTCAAATTCCTTTCGAACATCCTAGCCTTCTTAGCTTCCTCTAGGATAATATAAGGGCAGAATCGCAACAACTCGATGAATTTTGCTGCGTACTATTGAACTATCATCGATCCCTAGGACAAGCTTAGAAACTCTCATACTTTAGCGTCTCTAAACGATGCAGGATAGTATCTGTCAAAGAATATGTCCTTAAATCGGGCCTAGGTCATTGACACTGGAATGGATCTCCACTCCTCTAGTAACTTCATTGTCGTCCACTATCTCTCGGCCTTTTCTTCCAACTTATACGTGGCATAGACGACTCTCTGCTCATCAGTGCAATGAAGCACCGTCAATATCTTCTCTATCTTTTGCATCAAGTACTCAACAACTATAGGATCATCTGCTTTTGAAAATGTTGGAGGGTTCGTCTTTGTAAATTTCTCTATCGTGCAGCTTTGTGCTGTAGACGAACCACCCCGCTCCCTGGAGCTCCGTGCTATCTCAGGAATGACCCACTAAGCTACACTACACAATACCGCATCTGAATCCCCGCCTACCATGCCAAAAGGTCCTATTCCATCATCTCCACTAGTGTGGATGCTATTGCCTCCTGGATTCATCCTGAAATAACATCAAATTATCTTAAGAATCCAAACCTCATAATTCTATTCTAAATAAATATCTCGATACCTACTATTTCTATTTTAAGGTCTAGTTCTACCGTATAGAAATAGAAATCGATAATAGTTTACTATGTTTTTCCTAAATCGTCACCCTAGGAAAAACACACAAACCACCCCGAAGTTCTTGCTTCAAAGCTACAGAACAGAACCCTAAATTTCATCTTAATTCTTTAATATTAACTCACTGATCCGTTCTATTATTCTCAAAATTCCATTCGTAAATTCTGGTATTGTTTTTCATTGTACTCTAAAGTCTACAAAACCTAGCAACTTAGACTCTGATACCAAATTATAACGACCTAATTTTTTATGCTACTTTTTAAAAATATTATAATAATAATAATAATAATAATAATAATAAACATAATACAGACTCGTAAATATATGCAGTTCTCTAATACCCAAAAACATATTCGTACCTAGGCCACGGAAACCATAAAGTGTATAACCAGAAACACAATACTAGAATTTCCACCACTTATATACATCACCCTAGTTTAAAAGTCCAGATCCTCTAGGATCTATACAAAAATACATTTTTCCCAAAAATTACTTACCCTATAAACAGGGTAGAATTGGTATCTCCACTATCTACGCACCTGGTTTGCTCGTCTAGCTGGATCACTTGAAAATATTAAATTACTGGAATGAAACAGTGCTTAGTAAGACGAAATATGCTATTACTAGTGTGTGACATATGAGTTTCTACAAACTATATACATATATTGTAATTAACTAAATCTAAAATCATATGTAATAATAATATACAGTGTAACTCACATTTGTGTTTCTTAAAATACATATGTTACTAAAATTTCTATTTGAATATACGTTTAATAGTTATAAGTAATCCTAATGTTTCCTATACATATATAATAGTTGTGTAAACTTCCCTGGATGGATAACAGTATGTCATGATTCAAATGAAGCATCGTCAGTATCTTCTCTATCTACCGCATCCAGTACTCAGCAACTGTAGGATAACCTGCTCTTGAAAATGCTAGAGGGTTCATCTTTATAAATTTCTCTATTGTGCAACCCTGTGTTGCAGATAGGCCATCGTGCTCCCTAGAGCTTCATGCTATCTCAGTCATGACCTGCTAAGCTACACTATGCAATACCGCATCTGAATCCCGGCCTCCCGCGCCAGAAGGTCCTATTCCATCATCTCCACTAGCGTGGGCGCTACTGCCTCCTAGATCCATCCTGAAATAACACCAAATTATCTTGAGAATCCAAACCTCATAATGTTATTCTAATTAAATATCTTGATACCTCTTTTTTTTAATTTAAGGTCAAGTTCTACCGTATAGAAATAGAAACCGATGATAGTTTATTGTTTTCCTAGAATCGTCACCTCAGGAAAAACACAAAAACCACCCCGAAGTTCTTACTTCAAGACTGTAGAACAGAACCCTAAATTTCATCTTAATTCTTCAATATTAACTCATTAATCTATTCCATTATTCTCAAAATTCAATTACTAAATTCTGGTATTGTTTTCCATTGTACTATAGAGTCTACAGATCCTAGCAACCTAGGTTATGATATCAAATTGTAACGACCTGATTTTTTATGTCATTTTTTAACAAAAATTAACAATAATAATAATAATAAACATAATACTAACTAGTAATATATTCAGTTCTCTGATACCCAAAAACATATTCATACCTAGGAAGTGGAAACAATAAAGTGTACAACCAGAAACACAATACTAGAGTTTCCACCACTTATGTACATCACTCTACTTTAAAAGTCCAGATCCTCTAGGATCTATACAAAAATACATCTCTCCCAGAAACTACTTATCCTATAAACAGGGCAGAATTGATATCTCCTCTATCTATGAGCCTAGTTAGTTCGTCTAGCTGGATCACCTGAAAATATTAAATTACTAGGATGAGACAACTTTCAGTAAGACCAAATATGCTATTACAAGTGTGTGGCATATGAGTTTCTACAAACTATATACATATACTGTAATTAACTGAATCTAAAATAACATGTAATAATAATATACAGTGTAACTCACACATGTGTTTCTTAAAATACATCTGTTACTCAACTTTCTATTTGAATATACGTTTAATAGTTATAAGTAATCCTACTTTTCCTATACATATATAATAGCTGTGAAAACTTCCCTAGACGGATAACTGTATGTCATGATTCAAATGAAGCACCATCAGTATCTTCCCTATCTCCCGCATCCAATACTCAGCAACTGCAGGATGAGCTGCTCTTGAAAATATTGGAGGGTTCATATTTGTAAATTTCTCTACCGTGCAGCCATGTGCTATAAAGAGACCACCCTGCTCCCTGGAGCTCCGTGCTATCTCAGCCATGACCCATTGAGCTACACTACGCAATACCACATTTGAATCCCTACCTCCCGCGCCATAAGGTCCTATTCCGTCATCTCCACTAGCGTGTGCGCTACTGCCTCCTAGATCCATCCTAAAATAATACCAAATTATCCTAAGAATCTAAACCTCATAATGCTATTCTAATTACATATCTCGTTGTGTCCTATTTATAATTTAAGTTCTATTTCTACCGTATAGAAATAGAAACTAATGATAGTTTACTATGGTTTTCCTAGAATTGTCACCTCAGGAAAAACACAAAACCACCCCGAAGTTCTTGCTTCCAGACTGCAGAACAGAACCCTAAATTTCATTTTAATTCTTCAATATTAACTCACTGATCTATTCTATTATTCTCAAAATTCCATTCCTAAATTCTGATATTGTTTTTCGCTGCACTCTAGAGTCTACAGATCTTAGCAACCTAGGCTCTGATACCAAATTGTAACGACCTAATTTTTTATGTCATTTTTTTAAAAAAAATAACAATAATAATAATAAACATAATACTGATTGGTAAATATATCATTTTCTCTTATACCCAAAAAACATATTCATACCTAGGCAGCGGAAACCATAAAGTGCACGATCAGAAACACAATACCAGAATTTCCACCACTTATGTACATGAATCTAGTTTAAAAGTCTAGATCCCCTAGTATCTATACAAAAATACATCTCTCCCAAAAAGTACTTACCCTATAAACAAGGCATAACTAATATCTCCTCTGTTTACGAGCCTGGTTTGCCCGTCTAGCTGGATCATCTAAAAATAATAAATTACTAGGATGAGACAATGCTCAGTAAAACGAAATATGCTATTACCAGTGTGTGGCATATAAGTTTCTGCAAACTATATACATATATCGTAATTAACTGAATCTAAAATAGCATTTAATAATAATATACATTGTAACTCACACCTGTGTTTCTTAAAATACATCTATTACTGGACTTTCTATTGGAATATACATTTAATAGCTATATGTAATCCTGTTGTTTCCTATACATATATAATAGATGTGAAAACTTCCCTAGATGGATAGCTGTATGTCATGATTCAAATCCCCTCATGACAGGGTATTGTGGCCCAAAGGTGGGACTTAATCTTGGTCGGCCCTCCAGGATAAGTCAACTATAACTCCACTAAGGTACGATTGGCCCCTCAACTTGGGTCTATCCAGGGAGCACTGCAATCACTCCTCTCCACCTGGATCAAATTACTAAAGAGTCTGCAATCTCTCCAACGACACAATCAACTATAAAATGTCACACTCTAACTGAGATGTGTGGTTGCACTCTCTCCATTGTATAACTACGGTACCGTGTTCTGTAATCTGATCTATAATGGTCCATTAGATTCTGATACTATATATATAAAATACTCTGGTATATACATGTATTTTACTATTTACCGCGATTCTGTTTTTTGCGGTAATAGTCATAACACTGTAATAATTATTCGTTATAAATTGTATTGTCTGTTTTGAACATATATTCTAATAACTAATCTGTAAAATATTGGACAACCATAGCTTAGAAATAGTATATTCTGCTCTGTAATTGACTATATATCATGTAGGTCATAATTCTATAAAACTGTATACCTATTCATAATTCTATAAAAGTTGTATAAATTCAATATTGTACTCATATTACTCATGCCACACAACAGTGATAACTCATCAAATATAATTTGTAAAACTATATAATATTTACTCTAAAAAATACCCATAATTTTATACTATCTTTATTGATAATAATTCTAATTTATCTAGCATAGTATATTTCCCTTACCTAATTGGTTGGGAGGCTCGCCCCTAACTCTATCATCATGCTCACGGTGTACTATCCCCAAAATCCTGAAAGAATACATATATACATATTTCCAATAAATCAACTATATTTCCCCGAACCTATATATTGTAATTTTCTGAATTATAATTTACCTGGGCTCTTAAAAATATTCACTAAGTTCTCAACCCATTCCTCCAGGATCCCAAAAACACCCTAGTCCTGAAATCATAACATCCTAGTCATATTCCACAAAACTCCAGTATATTCCCATGTAACTTAAATCTAAACTCAAATAAGCGTGATAAAACTAAAAATACTCAAATAATCTACTTACACTAATTTTATGATGGTTCCCAAACTTCTCAAATCGAACTTTTGCTCTGGTTAAGTTGTAGAGAATCTCCCTAGGATCATCATAGTAGCTTCTATTTGTCAAACCGAGGAGAGATGGAGCCGGATTTTTGGAGAGAAGTTGGAGAAACCAAAATTTAGAGAGAGAAGGGGAAAATAATACTGAAATTTCATCAAAAATCATCGTTTTGCATATTTATAGGTGGCTGGACATATGTCCTCGTTGACGAGCCGTGTCACCTCATCGACGAGTCCAAGAAGAGATATCGTTGACGAACTCCTAACCCTTGTCAACAAGTTTCAAGCCCTGAAATTAGCTCTCTTGGTTTATTTTCATCGACGAGACATAGGTGCTTAACAATGTGCCCAGTAATGCTATTCATCGACAAACCTCTACGTTCGTCGACGAGACCTTGCTGAATCACCTTTTAAATTCCTTTTCTGTCTTTTCTTTTATTATTTAATTGCTATAAATTTTTCAGGTTACTACAATAGCATTCAACATAAGAATCATCACATGCATCATTGCACGAATTAGTAAATGAGATAGAGCGAGATTCTTATACCTCTTGATCAGTTAATGCTATAAACTCATGATTTACCCTTTTTGAATCATTTGAGTTGGACTCTATCGAAGTGATGGTCTCCTTCTCTTAGGACTCTTTATATTTCTTTTTAAGATTCTCCCAGATATCCCTCACACTTTTACATGCCATAATTTTATGAAAAATATGAGAATCTAAAGCACAATATAATAATTCCATAGTATGTGAATTAGCGTGCATCAACTTAATATCATTTTCATCCAAAGGCATAAGAATTCCATTTACAATCATCCGTCAAGCCATGAAATCCATTGATTTTATAAAAATGCTCATTCTAATTTTCTAGTGGGTGTAATTGACACCACAAAATACAGGAGACCTAGAAGGTGACTGTCCCTCGCCAAATGGGGATACACCAAATTGAGCCATTGTGATCTTTTTGCAAAAACAATTAAGTCTAGTGCAACGAGGTTCTGATACCAATTTATGGAATTGGGGTGATCCAAGAGGGGGGTGAAGTGGGTATTTAAAAATTTATGCCTAGGTCGATTCAAATTCCACAAACTACACAAATTTAGGGTCTTTCTATATAATTATAAACCCAATCAAATATTGAAACAATTAAACACATGTGCTACATATAATAAACCAAACACAAAACATACATATGCTGAAAATTAAAGCGCAAAAATAAAATAAATGGCCGACACAAAATTTGTATTCGGGGTTCGGCCAATACTGCCTACATCCCCTTCTCAAGCTAATAAGCAAGAGGATTCTACCTGTTGCTCATTTAATGGGTGGAGCGAAACCATTTAAAACACCTTACCAAGATGGTGCACCAAGTTCTCCTAACCTGGTCTAAACCAATCTGGAGCTCTCCAAACCAAGTCAAAGCAATGTGGGACTATTCACAGGGCTAGCCTCCCCCTTCCAACAACCCATCGAGAATACAATAGATACGAAATTTTTCATACAAACAAATATGCTTCTTACATTAAGCAAATATGTACCACAATACACACAATGTAATTAATGCACTCACAAATGATAGGATATTAAGCTCAAGTGAGATTCTATTAATCAATGTGTTAACTCTCAACAATATGTGTTTCAATATGTATATGAAATGAGAAATAGCTTCCCAAGAAGGGGGGTGAATTGGATTCTTTTTAATATTTTAATGATTTATCGACTATTAATTTTTAACAACCTAGAAAACAATATATATATATATATGTATATAAATAATAACCACACTCAAGAATATAGAAATTTAAATTTACAAATCAATCAATGAAATCATGATAATTCAATCACTCAATTAAGATGTAAAAACTTTTGTTAATTTCCCTGTAAACTCTTAGCAAACACTTTACTTGATCAAGATTTCCGCAGATTAATCAACGTACTCCCTTCTCATGTTTTCGCAAACGATTAATCAAAACGTACTTTCTAAATATCAAGTACTTTTTGTTTCTTTCTCAATTTAGAAACTGCAACCAGCACATATAAATTATATAACAACAGCAAATAAGAAAATGTAAAGTAAATCAGAGAGAAAGAGACAAGAGTTTTTACGAGATTCGGCTTCAACACAGCCTACGTCCTCGCCTTTGGCAAAAACACCAAAGGATTCCACTATATCAGTTCTGTTACCTGGTGGAACAATACCAACTTACAATACACCCCTTCTATTAGGCTAGAGCCCGCCTCTCCAAATAACAACCCCTTATTTGGTTCAACGATTCAACAACACAGAATCGTTTAAGAAAGATAACAAAGAAATATGTGTACAAAAGAGAACTCTCACAGTAGAGTAAATTAATACACCAATCAGCTCACTTTATACCTCAAAGTAATTCAAATATAAGAAGTTTCAAGCTCAATTACTTGGTATGGATTATCAAATAATTTTCCAAAGAAGATAAAATATTTTGATTATTGGAAAACTATGCTTCAAATTTTAAATCAATTTCAGATCAGAGGTTTTATCTCAAAAGAATTTTAGATCCCTTGAAAACAAAATTTTGAATACTTGAAGATTAGTTTGATCTAAAACCTTTTTAAAAAAAAACTTACTTTGATCTAAAAGCCTTTGAATATCTCTGGATTAGAAAGGTTGTTGAAAAGCACTAGATCTGGAAACTTTAGAGGATTTCTCAATTTCAAAATTTTTTTGAATATTTCATCAAAGTTATTTCTCTTGTTCAATTTCTCTTTAAGATTAAGACTATTTATAGAGGCTTTAGAAATCATCCACTACTCCCAAAGATTTCTAAAATTCATTTTCAAATATTTTGAAATAAATGTATTCAAAAACGTGGTTCAAAAAATCTTTTTGTTGAAAAATTTATTGCAAACGTTCGAGTGGCAGTCGTCTACCACAACTTGGCAGTCGCCTGTCAAAAAGCAATTTTCAAAACAGAATGCAGGCAGTCGCCTGTCTAACTACTGACTTTCAAAAAAAACTTCTATTTTAATTTGGCAATCGCCTGCCTCAACAAGGCAGTCGCCTGGCCTTTCAGTATTTTTAAAAAAATTTCTTTTCTTAAAACCTTTCTTTTTATTGATTTGAAAAATTATTCTTTAAAGTATATGTTTAAAACATAATTTTTAACTTTCTTTGAGCTTCAACTTTCTTTATACTTGAGATTTACTTTGAAGTACTTACATTTGAGAATATCCTTAAAAGTATAATTTAGTCTTCAAATTTGTTCTTCCATCATCTTTGCAGTTGCATTCTTTCCTTTAAGCTTTTCTCAATATGACTTTTTTCTTCATGCTCTTTGTAATCCATGAACTTTCTTATGCACTTGAACTCTGTTATTTTCTTGAAAACTTTTACTTAAAACATATTAAATATATCATTTGATTTGTTATCATCAAAATAAGAATTGTAAACCTTATTAGGCCAACAGTATATGTGAGAGTGAGACCTTTGATTTCAAAACAATACACTTGCAATATAAATAGTCAAAGAGTCTCTACAAGCCTAAGCAAATATCATAATAGTATTTTTCAAATATTAAGCATAATGGATAATAGGGTTTGAGCTTGCTAAAAATATTTTTATCAAAACACAAAGCAAGCTTATGAAACTTGTAATAAGGATGCAAGTTCTTAAGGCAATGAAAAGTTTTTCTCAATCCAATATTTATAAGTAAAATAAAATGGGAAAAACTTTAAGCTACTCTCCAAAATAAATAATCAACAAATGCAAGTGTGGGAGAGAGCTAGCAAAAATGAATGTGAAGAAAAAAATGATCTATCTCAAAAATATGTGATTGAATTAGTATGAGAAAGATATTTTTGCAATCTTCTTGTAAAAAAATGGGAGTATGAAAGATTTAGCACAAAAAATTTTCAGAGAAAAATTTTACTAATCAATATGCTAATCTCATACTAATTAGGACAAATGAGGGAGTATTTATAGAGTTGGGCAAAAATATAACCTTTGGGGACATCAATGGTATTTTGAAAAAGGTTAAATTATGTTTAATTAAAATTAACCCTAATTTACTGCGGTAAAAATTTTACCAACTCAAGAGGTTCGGTCAACCATATTCAATATTCGGTCGACCACTTTGCTAAGTTCGGTCGACTGTGGCAATTTTGAATTGTGGATATGGTCGATCATTTCAAGGCAATTTTGAACCCTTCGTAGGTTTGGTCAACCATGATAAAGGTCAGTTGACCACTTTTGGGGCTCGATTGACCAAGACTATTTTGAACTATGAGTTTGGTCGATCGAGTAGTTAAGGGTCAGACATGTATTAAATTGGTTGACCGTGGATGACACATTCATTTCAGAATGGTCGACTGAGCGAAGTCAATGTGTTGACTTTTGGTGGTTCAATTGACCGAGGCACTTATACTACCAAGGGTTCGGTCGACCAAGACCACGTAAAGTGTGCATTTAAGTAATGTTTTGGTCTCTATGCTTCATTATCCCAGTGTGAATAAGCATATGACATTCAAGCTATATGGGTGATGATTCTTATGGTCATTCTAAGGCCTCTTGAGCATATACACCTCATCATACATGATATGCAAATATTACAGATCAACAAATTATAAACTAAATGCAATACAAAAAAAAAACAAATATCTTCTTCTTCTTCTACTTTTGTTCCTTTGATTCATCTTAGAATGCGCTAGATGATGTGGTCTTTATGTTTCTCTTGGCCTCTATCTCTTCCTTATGTGTGCGCTCAAATATGGACTTGTTCTCATGCTAAATACACACATAAGTTCACTGTGTTTTGTTAGCATCAAAACAGATAGCGGACTCAAAAAGTCAACAAAACTTGCTAAGGAAGAGTGTAAAAGAAATGCTCTAAGCTATCTTAAAAAATGATTTTAAAATAAATGATAGTATGAGAGTATGAAAATAAAATTTTGAAGATGAAAAATATTTCAGAGAATTTTCAACTAATCATCTTACTAATTATGTTTATGAAGGGTCAATTTATAGATTCTTGGAAAAATATGACCATTAAGGAAATGCTTGTCATTTTGGAAAAAGATAAAGCAAAAAATCAATGACGATTAGCACTACAAATTACCAAACCCGAGAAGTCGGTCAACTAGTGACACAAGCCAAATGAAATCCAAGCCGTGAGGGTTGGTTGGCTAACCTCTCATAATGATTTTGCATTTTAGAGCAGTTTTGGTCGACCATGCAAAATGTCGATCGGCTGGCTGAAAGTCAATTTTAAACCTTTGTAGGTTCGATTGACCGTGGGAAAGGGCCGATTTTCCGATTCTTGAGTTTGGTCGGCTGAGGCATTTTTGACCTATAGTGTCGGTCAGCCAAAGACAATAAAAAAGTAAAGTCCAGAGGTCAGTCGATTGAGGTCTCTACATTCAAAAAGGGTTAGTCGACTAAACCAAGTCAAAACATTGACTTTTGGCCTAACATATGGTCGGTCGACTAAGTGTATGACTCTAAAGTTATTCCAAAAACCCTTATTTGATTTTAACTTTTATAGGAAAAAGATTTTTGGTGCAAGTGTTGGGTCCCTTATGGTCAGTTTGAGCTTTCATACACATCATGCATGTTATGCATTATCACAGACCAAAACTTCAATTATAATTAAATTCCATAAGTCTTCTTTATTCTTTGCTTTTCTGTCTTCAAAGGAGTGCACCATATTGTATAGTCTTCAAGTTCCTCCAAACTTTCATAACCCTTTAATATTATGTGTTCGCCAAGATATAAACATGTTCAAACACTTAAACACAGATAAGATCCTTGTGCTTTGTCCGCATCAAAACAGAGATCTGACTCAAAAAGTCAACAGATTGGATATTTAAAACAGCTAAAGGTAAAATTCAAATTGTTTTTTTCGAATTACATAAATACTTAGGATTGTTTATTAGTATAGTTGTTCACTGATTAGTTATTGTGTGGTGATTAATATTGTTAATAAATGTTTAAAATAAATAAAGCTTCTGCGTAATAAAATTTTAAATACCCAATTCACCCCCTCTTGGGACTACACCGTACTTTCAATTGGTATCAGTGCTTAGGTTTTAGCAAATCCTAATAAGTAGTTACACAAATATTGTAATGGAAAACGTAGGTGTATCTGTTGACCTTATAGGTCACGCCCTGATTTTGATAATGACAAATACGATTATATTTAATAAATATCTAGTTCATGTGCAGGTCCATTTTAGCAGATCATTAATGGCACGTGAAAGCTAAAAGCTTGAAGACAAATTCATGCTCTTAATTGTAATAATTTTGTAATGAAATTTATCTATAATAGTAATTAGGGTATTCGATTTTTAATAAGCACACACATCACATGCATAATTTATTTTGTAAGCTCAAACCAGATACAAACCAAAAATGACCATAGAAAGACCTTAGGGTATTCCCTTCGGTCGACCGACACCGGACTTTTTTGGTGTCTTCAAATTGGACCCCAAGTGACCCTAGGACACACATTTACACATGTTTGTTAGGCACTTGAATAGGGCTTGTATGTTTAGAAACGGGACCGAAATGCACACATGGTGCACTTTCGGTCGACCAGCCAAGTTAGTTCAAAAGCTCTAGTCGACCAAAATCTCCTTGGGTCAAAAGTTTGACCATCTGGTCGACCGAACCAGGTAGTTCAAAAAGCCCTGATCGACCGAAACCTCTATGGGTCAAAAGTTTGACCACTTGGTCGACCAAACCAGGTTGTTCAAAGAGACCTGATCGACTGAAACCCTCATTGGTCGACCGAGAACTTTTGTTCTCCAACAACCTGGTCGACTGGAGGGTTCTCGGGAGAATTCCCAACGGTTTGATTGACCAAACCAGTCAGTTCAAAACGGCCTGGTCGACCGAACCTCGAAAAATTGAGAAATCACCCTCTCTTGGTCGACCGAGCCTTTAGTTCAAGACTCCCCTGGTCAACCGAACCATATGAGACCTGGTCCACCAAAACATTTCTGGTCAACCGGACCTCTAGGGTCACCTTGATTTTTTACCGCAGTTAATATTTTTTAAACAAGGTTAAATTGGTTAAAATGTCATTAAACTTTTTCAACAATCCCTAATAGGTCCCCAACAGTCAAATATTTTGGTATGTCTATATATACTCTTTCATTTGAGAGAATTAAGTACTGATTAGCAAAAATAGAAAATCAAATTCTCTCTCAAAGAAAAATATTTCTCATTGCTCATACTCTTCCAATTACACTCTAGCTTACCTTCAAAAGTTGTTAAATCATCTGTAAGTGTTCTTGAGTATTTAGATTGAAAGGTTGCTCTCTCTTTGCTGTGAGATTGTTTCATTTTGTTGAGAACCAAACCTAAAAGGATTCTTAGGGGACTTTGCTGGTAAGTTCATCCTAAGAAGACTTTACTAGAGCTTCTAAGATTGCATATTCGTTGCAACATCTTGAGAAGCTCGCATTTGCTTTTGATTGCGAAATATTTTCAAAATCATTTACAAATATATATCGCTCTTTATTTTAAAAACCATTTGAGGAGATATTTCTTTTTGAGGTGAAACATCTTTATTGCAATATTTACTCACTCATACATTTTTGCTGAAAACAAAGACCATATATATTTTGCAAATCCAAGCATATACATATTTATGTGATTAAGATACTCTACTGATTGACATTCTTGAGGCTTGTTTGATATTCTGTGCACATTTGATTGAATATTTTGAAATACACAGATTATTATTGACACTCACGTGCGTACTACACTGATAGAAATATATTTGAGAGTTGAGGTCAACCCTGTGATAATTTGACCTGGTTTGTATAGGTGCCGCTTCACTCGTTTAAGTAAGCAAGTTATTGTGATAATCCTTGTGCTGGTTAGCCAAGGCGAGGACGTAGGCAGTTGGCTGAACCTCGATAACATATCTGTGTGTCACCCTTCTCTTTACCGCTTTCTGGTGTTTGTGTTAATTAATTAATATGCTTTATTTAACTTCTAATAGTACTTACACTAGATTGATCATAGGATTGTGAACATACTGCTGTTAGGATAAATACCTAGGGGATAGATTTTAAAAATACCAATTCACCCCCCCTCTTGGGATCTCGGTAAAGCTAGCAGTATCCCCTTTCAGTGAAAGGCAATCCTCATCTAGACCCCCAATCTTTTGCGGTGTGAATTACACCTTCTGGAAATAAAGAATGAGAATATTTTTGCAAACCATGGATTGGAATGTTTGAAGAGTAGTAACCCAAGGAGACTATGTTCCTTCTAAGACTGTAAAGAACAAGGGAGTTCCTAAAGAAGAAAATGAAATAAGTGAGACTGATATGAAACAATTGCAAATAAACTCTAGTGCTATGAATGTCTTATACTGTGCGTTAGATGCAAATGAGTTTAATATAATAATGGGATGTAAAACTGAAAAGAAAATTTAGGACAAACTAGAAGTAACTTATGATGGAACAATAAATGTTAGGGATAGTAGAATTGACATGCTCACCAGTGAGTATGAGGCCTTTAGAATGAACCCAAAGGAATCTATATCTAGTATGTATACTAGGTTCACTCACATAATAAACTCCTTGAATGCACTTGGGAAGAACTATTAAACTTACGAAATGATTAGGAAAATCCTTAGAGGACTTCCACCTATTTTGGAACCTAAAGCCACTGCTATAACTGAAGATATTCCCTCATAACTGAGGGCGTGAAACTTAAAAAACTTGTACCCTTTTTATTACAATCATAGGGATATACACACGAAAATACTTAGAAAAATAATACAAAAATACTATAAATACCAAATATTGTAATAAAATAT
This sequence comes from Malania oleifera, assembly GCF_029873635.1. Taxonomy (NCBI): domain Eukaryota; kingdom Viridiplantae; phylum Streptophyta; class Magnoliopsida; order Santalales; family Ximeniaceae; genus Malania; species Malania oleifera. Next base: position 29,523,356 of record NC_080428.1, on the reverse strand, counting down.
AAACATAGAAAATAATATATATATATATATATATATATATATATATAATAATGCTAATAAATGGTAAGGACAATAATGATAATAATAATAATAATAATAATAGGAATAATAATAATAATATTAACAGTAATAATGATAATAGGAATAATAATAATAATATTAACAGTAATAATGATAATAATAATAATAATAATAATAATAATAATAATAATAATAATATAATGACCACATTATAAATAATAGTATTACAGATAATATACATATTTTATAACACTTACCTTAAAACAAATACACGCATATATGAACAATTAATTAAGGAAACAAATCAAATTTAAAATTAAAACATGGAAGCTGATGAAAGGTTAAGACAATGATACACTTATGGAAATAGATTACATTATAAAATGTGTATAATCACCGAAATTAGTATACAACCCCTAAAAAAAACTTAAATCCTGCAAGAAAAACACGAATATCATATTATCACATTAAAAATAACAATATTATTTAACATACACTAGCATATACAATACAAATTTAAACCTAAATGAATATTATGACGAAAAAGAAACCCTGCAAAAAAAAAAATTGACGTCAAATATATATAACCTAAATAAATATTATTACAAAAAGAAGAAAAATCCTGCAAAAAATAAATAAATAAATAAAATAAATTGATGTTAGATATCCATATATATAAAAAAAAACACCGATTAAATATTCACCATTTACAACTCAAATAAAATCAAAATAAATAAATATTTATAGCTTGAATATCCATATATATAAAAAAAATATTTATAGCTTGAATATCCATAAATTGATGTTAGATATTCATATATATATATATAAAACCAATTAAATATTTACCATTTTTAGCTTGTTTGATTTGCAATCCTAAAAAGTAATTTAATTATCTCATCATGCTCATTTCAAACTCTCTCTACATAGTTATAGCAAATTCATTACACAAGTCTTCCTGAGTTGCTCCAAATATAATATCATCAACATAAATTTGTACTATAAGCATATTATTATCTTTAGTCTTTACAAATAAAGTACTATCTATCTTTCCTCTTGAAAAATTATTTTGGAGTAGAAATTTGCTTAACCTATCATACCAAGCTCTAGGAGCTTGTTTCAATCCATATAGGACTTTAGTTAGCTTAAATACATGATTTGGATTTTTAGAGTCTTCAAAACCCGAAGGTTGTCTAACGTAAACTTCTTCATTAATATACTCATTTAGGAATGCACTTTTTACATCCATTTGGTATAATTTGAAGTCTTTATAGGCTGCATAGGCAAAAAGCATCCTTATTACTTCCATTCTTGCTAAATGAGTAAAGGTTTCTTCATAATCAATGTCTTCTTCTTGATTCTAACCTTGTATTATAAGCCTAACTTTATTTCTTACAACTACCCCAGTTTCATCCTTTTTATTTCTAAACACCCATTTAGTTCCTATGATTGACTTATCTTTGGGTTTAGGTATAAGTTTCCATACTTGACTTCTTTCAAATTGATTTAGTTCCTCCTGCATAACTATGATCCAAGAGTCATCTTTTAAGGCTTCTTCTATATTCTTGAGTTCATCTTAAGACAAGAAAGCATAATGATTACAAATATTTTTTAATGAGGCTCTAGTGGTTATTCCTTTTGATGGTTTTCCAAGAATTTGGTCTTTTAGGTGACTTTTAGCATATCTCCATTCTTTAGGTAGTTCTAGATTTTCAATTGTGTTTTCTTTTGAGACTTCATTATTATTTTCTTCTTTCATTTTAATATCTTCTTCTTTATGTGAAATATTTTCTTTTTCATCAGTTTTAATTTTGTTATCATGATCATTTGATTCATCAAATGTTATGTGTATTAACTCAATAATTGTAAGAGTTCTTTTATTGTGAACCCTATAAGTTTTACTATTTGATGAGTAACCTAAGAAACTTCCTTCATCAGATTTTGCATCGAATTTTCCTAGATCATTTTTAGTATTAAGGATAAAGCATTTGCAACCGAATACATGAAAGCAAGAGATATTGGGTTTTCTTCCTTTCCATAATTCAAGGATTCTTCCTTATGGCATTCAAATTTTATACCTTTGGTTCGTGATTTAAATATAATCATTGGGTCGAGGTTTGTTACTTTATACCTTCAGTTCGTGATTTAATTATAATCATTGGGTCAAGATTTGCTTCATAAACCTTCGGTTCACGTTTCATTTATAAACGTTGGGTCGAGGTTTTCTATCCACAATCTGAATTTTAGCTTTCTTAGGCAAACATTCCGACATTGTTTGCTGGGTCTCAATGCGTGTCGATTGAGGTTCGCATCAAGTAGGAATTTACCTCTTCTTCATTTGCCATGAAGCATATATTTGTCATCTCTTGTCCGCTTGATTCATTTTCTGTCTTGCTGGAGCTTGAATCATCCCATGTAGCTTTCATAGCTTCCTTCTTTTTCTTCTTGTCTTTCTTGAGCAACGGACAGTCTGGTTTAATATGCCCTGGTTTCTTGCAGTGATAACATATTGGAGGTTCATTCTTACTTTTATTTTCTTTCCTACTTGTCTCTCCTTTTTCAAATTTCTTTTTATTGAACTTCCTAGGAAATCTCTTATTTCTTCTATAGAACTTATCTAGTCTCTTAGTGATGAATGCTAATTCATCTTGATCTAAGTCACTTGTCTCACTTTCCTCTTCACTAGAGTTGTGGCTAGATGCTTTTAGTGCAATGGATCTTTTATGCTTTAGTTCAGGATTCCTTTCTCTTAAGGTCATTTCATAGGTAAGAAGTGAACCTTTGAGTTCATCTAAAGAGGTAGTCTTAAGGTTTCTACCTTCAGTGATAGTTGTAACCTTTGGTTCCCATATTGAGGGAAGGTCTTTTAGATTTTTTCTGATCATTTTGTAGGTAGTGTAAGTTTTCCCTAAAGCACTTGAGGAATTTATTATGTTGGTAAATATGGTGTACATACTTGTTATTGTTTCATCAAAATTCATCTTGAATGCTTCATATTCACTTGTTAACATGTCTATCCTATTGTCTCTAACATCAATAGTTCCTTCATATGACACTTCTAATTTGTCTCATATTTCTTTAGCCGTCTTGCATGTCATGACCCTATTAAATTCGTTAACATCTAAGGCACAGTATAAAGCATTTATAGCGCTTGAATTGATTTGAAGCATTTTATAGTATGAATCGATCATATCCCTTTTTTCTTTTGGAATCTATTTTCCATAAACTATTTTAGTGGGAATAAGGTCTCCATCCATAACTACTTCTCATACTTTCCAATCCTTGTGTTGGAGATAGATTTGCATTCTTTTTTTCCAAAACGTATAATTATATCCACAAAAAATTGGTGGACGGGTTGAGGATTGGCCTTCATCAAAGGGTGCTACTCCTATATTTGTCATTTGATTTTTTTATAATTTCTTGTTAGGAATTACTATAACTAGTCTCTGATGCTAATTGAAATTAGAATAGCTTTCCAAGAGGAGGGTGAATTGGATTTTAAAAAAATATAGTCCCTTTAGGATTAGTTCTTTTAAGTTATAAAACTTAGAAACAATCACAATCAACACAGTAAGATCAAACACTCAATTTATGTAACAATAAACCTGTATATATAAGTGAAAATTTGTTGAACTCAGTATAAGCCCTGTATCACAATTATTCTTCTTCCTAATATTCAGTTTTTAAATAAACTTTCAGATTAATAGGTCAAGGATAATCAACCAACGTAATCCCTTTCGGTTTCCGCAATCAATGTTGATTTATTCAAAACGAATTACCTTCCGATCTATTTAACAACCAAACATTTAGAATTTAAATTTAAAGTAACCACACAGACTATATCTTTTGTAAAAAGAAAAATAAAGAGTAGAGTAGAGAAATAAGAACACAAGAATTTTTACAAGGTTCGACTTCAACACAGCCTACGTCCTCGCCCTTAGCAAAACCGCCAAAGGTTTCACTATTACCGTTCCTTTATCAGCAGAAACAACACCAGTTACAAGCACTCCTTGGGTAAGGCTAGAGTCCACCTTCTCCAAACAATATCCCATTGTTTGGTCCAACGATTCAATACTCGAACCATCAACTAATCCTATTACAAAGATAGAAAACAAGATGTACAAAAACTTACTCCTCAAAGAGCTGATTAGTACAAATTTGAAACACTTATGCACTTCAGTAAATTCAAAATATGAATTTTAGAATTAAGCTCTTAGAAACTTATCACTGTATGTATCTTTCAATAAATGAAAGAATCAACAACTCGATGCTCAAACACAGTGAGAGATTCAACAAAACTTCTCTTAACTTCGAGCAAGGATGAGAGCAATTGAAACACTTTTAGAATTTCAGAATGTGAGTATAACAGCAGAATATGATTTCTTAATGATCTTGGTGTATTAAAATCAATGTATCTTGGGGGTATTTATAGATGTAGAAAACTTTCTTACTTGTTCCCCAAGAATACTCAGAATTGTTTCCATATATTAAACTTATTTGAGTTTCCAAATATTTGAATTTCAAAAATTATATCCGTTGGAAATCAAAAAAATGTCGCAACGCAGACCACTATGAAGTCCTGGCAGTCGTCTGTCCATTTAATATAACTGTAAAAACATAGGTAAAAAGGTGGCAGTTGTCTGTCCCTTGAGTGGCAATCGTCTGTCACCAGAATATGAGGTGGCAATTGTCTGTCTATATGGTGACAGTTGTCTGTCCATAAGTAATATTAAGTTTTTTCAATAACACAAAAGGTGGACAGTCACCTGGCGAAACGTTCACAGTCTTCTCACTTTACACTGGCAGTTGTCTGTTAAAGCCTTGACAATCGTCTGTTAGGCTTCTGTGTTTAAGTTTTAAGTTTTGCTAATTTGGCCAGTCATCTGTCTATTAACAAACAGTCATCTGTCCACTAACTATTTTTCTTTTCTAGTCAATTTTTGATTCCTCTCTCATTGATGCTTGGAATATAGATTTATTTTAACTTTAAAAACATGTTCCAAGTTTTTATCTTAAGGTCTCTAAGTCTCTTTGCCTGAATGAGCTTCAAAATGAAAACTTCATATTTGAATAAACTTAAAGCACTTACAAAGACTTTTCCTAAATACTTAAAAATTCTTCTTTGCTCTGAACTTTCTTTGTTGCTAGTCTCTGATCTTTCAGAACTCTCTGAGCTTTCATCTCTTTAAATCCTTTTGATATTTCGTCATTGATTCAAACTTTGAGCTCTCATGTTGATCTTCTTTAATCATCATGCTCTTATGGTTTTCAGACTTTGATTCATGCTATCAGACTTTAATCCATGCTATCAGACTTTGATTCATGCTACATAAGTACTTTCAACATTGATTCCTGAGAAATACAACACTCAACCGAAGCATGTTAAGTCCTACTTGTTTGTTAGCATCAAAATAAGGTATTAAGCCTTGTAAGGCCAACAATATCTTATTTGGCCCGGGCAAAAATAGGATGCCTACACTTACGATAGAATTGACCATTTTATTTCAAATAGTATTTGCATCAAACTTGCCCTCAACTATCCAATCACACTCATTGTTCATTTTATCTTTGAATTTTACTATATCATCTCCCTTCAAGTTCCACCATCTAGTTCTCTTGTGTTGATTTATACTACTTATTCTCTTCCATTTTTTAATATGCATATCTAGTACTAAGATTCTATTGTGTAATCAGCCTTTTACCTAAAATAACTCTACAATCCTTACAAGATAGGCGATCCCCGTTCTTTGATAAAAAGAAATCGATTGGACTTTTATTATACCCACTTTTGCAAGTTATTAAGTGTTCTTTTTTTATAAAACAAGTATTCAATATAATCAAATCGTAAGACAAAGAAAAATATAATATTATATCACTGGCCTCATTTTTATCTCCATTGTAGTACTAAACAATGGTTTTGAAATATAACACCTAAGTAAATTAAATATAGTAATTTTATTTTCATAATAATATTTTTTTTAATTTATATCAATTTGTGTTTTTATTATTGAGTTATATTTTTAATTTCAATTCGATTCAAAGAAAAAAGTGAGCATTTATTCAATCACAATTTTAATTTGCTTTAGTTAGATTTGATGGTTCTTAGTTTCTAATTTCTAGTTTTCATTTTAAAATATTTTTGCAAAACACCAAATGGTCTAAATTTTTAATTTGTTTTAGTTTTTCAAATATTAACCAAATAGGTTGCTAGTTTTTTTTTTTATTAGTTTTTAACTATTTAGATCTAATTTTTAGTTTCTATTTCTTGATTTTGTTTCCATAATTTTTTATTATGATACCAAATAGCACCTTAATTTTGTAATGGATAAGGATCATGAGCAACTTATATTATAACACTTATTGGAGACTAACTCAAAAAATTGGTCAAGGGAATTGTTGGGTTCAGTCGATAAGTGTGTTTAATTTAAATGGTATACAATTAGGTGTATTTGGGGGTTTATATGAAATATTTGTGCATTTTATTGTATTATAATTTTTTTTTAATAAATAGTGCATTAAAGCCATATAGGAAGTGGTTAATAAGAATTTGAATTGAGAAGTTAACATGAGTCCCCCCCCCCCCGGCGGGTCCCTTCCTTCTCTTCACTCTTCCTTCTTCCACTCTCCTTTCATCTCTCTCCCATATTATGTGTTCACTGTAACTCTATAGTGTTGTCAAGCATCATTCGGTGTCAAAGCTTAAAATTTAATCTTTGTTCTTCCATTTCAATAACCCCATTTTCCACTCTCATTCTTCCTTTTTTTTTTTCTATTTCCTATTATACTCCAACAAATTTTGTAGTATTATTTAACCAATTTCTCTTCTCCATCTCTGATTTTCTTCTTCCTCCTTTCTTCTTATTCTTCTACTCATTTTCCCTTCCTCCCTTCCCCTTTATTCTATCTTTCTTCTTTGTTATGTTTCTATTTCCCATTCTGTCATCAGTTTCTATCTTGTTCTCTTCCTTCCTTTTTTTTCATTCTCTCCATTCAACACTTTCCCTCTTTTTCAATCTCTCACACATCCAAAAATATTACATTTTTAGTCCACGATTTCAGATAATAAATAAGAACCCTTGAAAAGCCCAATCACAATCGTGCCCCTCGAATTCAAACCCTAATTTCTAGCCAACATTTCACAACACCTAGCATGCCATTAAAAATAGAACACCACACCCCCCCCCCCCCTCCCCCTCCCCCCTTGATAATTTCATCAACTTTCAATCAATCATATTCTGATCATCACTTCAAAATCCCAACTTCCCATCACCACTAGACTAACCAGCCCTTGATCATAACCCAAAATTTAAGAGGATAGTCACCAGTAGGACACGCCCTAAGCATTGGAAATGCACGTGTGACTGGACAAACTCTCTTCAACATGGTTTCTTGCTTAACACAAACACTAGCTTTCAAAGAGTCCAAGTTAGCTTCTTACTTTTGATCCTCCAATATTTCAAAATTCAAGCCTGAACTTTTTCACTAGAGGAGATTTTATGTAGGATAAGAAGTCAAATCATGGGCAAACATTGTTTCAGACCAATGGAGCCAAGGAATTGTTGTTTTAGTCAATAGTTTATTGTGGGTTTAATTTAAATAGTATATGATTATGTATACTAGGGGGTTTGCATGTAATGTTTTTGTATTTTAGGGGTGCACTTGTAATTTTATGTATCTTTAGGGGTATATGTGTACTTTCATGTGTTATATAGGTTTTGTTCTAAATAGTGTGTGAAAGCCATGTAGGAAGTAGTTATTTATGAATTTGTATTGAGGAGCAAACGCATATGAGTTTTGCCCAATTGTATATCTTTCCTCTCTCTTTTTCCTTCTTCCTTTCTTCCCCTCCCTTTCTTCTACTTCTTCCAGTTTCTCTCATTGCTGCAATTCTTTGATGCTGTCCTGCATCAAAAACAAAAGATAAAAAAGATAACAATTCTCCTCGTCCATTAGATATGAGAGTATTTATTCTCAGTCCATCTAGATTGCAAGAATTATACCCTTATAGTTGGTAATATTCCCAAATGTTGAATTTTCCATCCCAAAAAAATTACTACATAAACTGCCCCTGCAAGGCATTAGGTCTATACCAACTATTCAGAAAACCAAATGGAAGCCCAGCCTTATGATCTAGAAAAGGTAGCTCTCCACTCTACTTTGCAGCTTATTGAGAACAAGATTGAACTTGCAGCAATCCCCAAACTTAACCATGGCCAAATGGGCACTGAACAAGTTCATGTTTAGCAGGTTGGATTTTCAAGCTTCCTATGGAAATCCTGAATAGAAAAGGCAAACATGTAAAGAGAGAAGTAATGCACCTCTAAGATTGCTCATACAGAATACCTCATTTTTTTCTTTTTCAAATCTTCCATGATTCAGATGGAAATGGAACGTCGTAAAGTTTCTTAAATCTTTGACATTGTATATAGACAGACAACAGTTTATAACTCCTTCCGTACACTGAATAAATAAATAAATAAATGATACACATATAGATAATATAGAAGTTCACAACTCATGCCTAGCCAAGTATAATGATTTTAAATTTTCAATCAACATAATTCGCATTTCTAGAAAAATTATGGTTTTTACATGGTATATTTTCTGTTGTACACAAAGTGACTTTAGGTAGGAATATTTTCTTATGGATTGACTTTCCTATCTGGTCCATCCCCAGCAAGAACAAAAGACAAGAGCACCAAATAATGAAAGCACTAGCAATAACCCAAATGACCTATTGGTTTACAGTGATGATCAGGACCCTCAGGATTTTGTTCAGGGGAGCTTGCTTCCTGTAAGGCTTGGTTCATAATCCGCAGTGGCAGGAGCTTCATCAGTTTCTTGTGGGTGCTGTACTCAAGACAGATGGTTTTCTTCTCTCTTGACTTTGTACAACTAATATATCCCGAAGCTGCTTTTGCAATTGTGCTCTTAGTTGGTAATTAGAAGCCAAACTCATGTCCAAATTTTCCTTCATAGCTAGAAGTTCAGATTTTCTCCTCTCAGCTGCTGCTATTGCAGAATTACTCAAGTTTCCATTGTTTCCTTGAAGTTCCACAAAACTTGACTTGAGCTTAAAGGGAGACAAAGACATGAAAGGTGTGACTTGAGCTAAATGTAATAAAAAAGTTCCAAGTAACTGTGAGGCAAATGCCTCCTCATTACTAAAATTAATACTCCTTATCAAATTTAAATGATAATACTCAATGAGAGCAGTCAAGGCAATGCCTGATGTTGTCATTTAAAAGTCCTCAACAACTAGAAACTTTAAATCTGGTTATTTGGCATTTCAATTTGATTTTTTTTTTCATTTAATTTTCTAAAAGAGAAGATATCTCAGTTCCTCCATTTTTTTTTTTTCTTTTCTCTTCGGTGTCACCAGTACTTCCTGTAACCATGCTGACAACCAAACCTAACTGCAACTCTTTTCCCAGGCCTGGTTGCAAAATTCAGTTTGTTAACGATAGACTGTTCATAAGTCTCAAAATAATGAATCCAACACTCAATAGGGAACATTCATATCCAGAAACTTACAATATCAGTTGATCAGCCATACTCTAAAGCACAGTTATGATGACTCAGTTCAGAACTTCAGACCACCAATTATTAAATATGTAAAAACAGATAAAATAGTTTAACCATATTACCAGATAAGAGTCAACCTGCTGATTCTCAATACCTGCTGATTCTCAATACCTGCATCACATTTCATTATACACACACACACAGAATCGCAGTAGTTAAAAAAAATCATCTTCATCCCTGTCCACTTAATTGTTATGGACGCAAAACTACCATCCTATAATCCTATAATGATGTTCCTTATTGTAACAAAGTAATTAGATCTGCATGCTTGACACCCATCAATGGTGAGGAGCAAATGCTCATAGCTTCTCCATCCACCAAATCAATTAAACCAAATTTTGTGTGCCATTATACAGTATCAATGAAGTTTCATATAAGATCCAAGGAAGTCATGGTTGGAATCACAGATTAATACCCATCCATTTAATTGTCTTCCAACTATTGATCTAAATATTGTGTTGATGTTTGTTCATCTTTGACTATCACTCTTATCAGATCATATAGAGCTTCTCCCAGTTCCTCATTTCCAAACCCAGGCTTCCTTTTTTTCTTTAATTAATGGTCTTTTCCTGAATTTGTTCTGTTAGTTCATTGTCCTTGTCAGACAAATAACAATGGCATCTGTAACTAAGAATATTTGTTTGCTCAAAATTTTCGGCATTCAACAGATCAATTTTTCAAGCAAGAACCAGCAGATACTGCTAGAACAGGTAAAAAAGAGGGAAAATTATCAGTGCTATCAACACCTTCAACAATATAAATGTTGGAGTATAGCTTCACAGATTGAGAAAATGGAATTGAAATCTAAAGAAGCATGTGTCAAAGTAGGAAAACATGAAGAAAATTAGTTATTCTTTCTGCTATTGTATTTTAGCTCTACAAATACCTCTTTGTACCTAATTAATTCATTAAGTGAAATTCATTCTTCCTCTCAGTTTTCTGTTTCAGTCTTCTGTTTATCAGAAACTTGACATGGTTTCAGAGCAAGCTTTGTGATTCTTGCTTCCGCACATATAAATTTTTTTTTTTTTTCTCTTCTTTTCCTATTCTGCTCTGGAATCTTTTCCTCATAGAATTTTCTGCTCTGGAATTTTCTGCTCCTACGATTCTTGTATACATTCAGATCTGAATTTTTCCAATTCAAAGTTTCTGCTCTGGAATTCTGTTCTTGAATTCAGCAATTCAAGAATTTTCTGATTCTTGCATTTTCTTGAAAAATGGCTGAATCAAATCCTCCAAATTCTTCAGATTCTTCTCGTTCATCAGCTGATTCACCTATAAATCCTTCAGATGATTCTTCAAGCCCATATTATCTTCATCACAGTGACAATCCAGGTTCTCTATTGGTCTCAAAAGTCTTTGTGGGAGACAACTACATTGCTTGCAGTCGATCGATTACTATGGCTCTAACTGTCAAGAACAAAATAGCTTTCATTGATGGTTCGATTATTGCTCCTCCTACAAATCAGCATGTTCATCATATTGCTTGGCTTAGTGCCAATAATTTGGTTCTTTCTTGGCTCATGAATTCTATTTCTATGGATATTAGAAATAGTTTGCTTTATGTAGCATCTGCTGTAGATCTCTGGAATGAATTAAAAACAAGATATTTGGGAAGTGATGGCCCAAGGGTTTTTCATCTTCAAAAATCTTTAAGCTCCATAACTCAGGGTTCTTCATCAATCACTAAATACTTTAGTGCTTTCAAAACCTTATGGGATGAATATGTTAGCTACAAGCCATTGCCAACTTGCACCTGTGGAAAAATGGGATCATGCACCTGCAATATTTTTGATTTCTTGCTACTTCGCCAGCAATCTGACTATGTGTTAAAGTTCTTGGTTGGGTTAAATGATTCATATGCTTCAGTCAGGAGCCAATTACTTCTAATTGCTTTCCCATTTCCAAGCATGGCTAAAGTTTTTTCTTTATTGCTTCAAGAGGAAATTCAAAGACAACTAACCAATTCAGTATGTCATGAAACTCATGCCCTGTTAGTCAAACAGAATACTCAACCATTTCCTCAGACAAAGGTCTCCAAAGACAAGTAGAAGAATTCTTCTTTACACTGCACTCACTATGGATATAATGGACATACAGTGGACAAATGCCTCCAACTTCATGGTTACCCTTCTGGTTGAACTGGACCTAAAGGAAAGCGAAATCTTCCTACTACCCATACTGTCATTTCATTTGAGAAGTTTACATTCAAAACAGTTTGAGAATCAACAGTTTTCTTTAACTTTTGAGGAATTTACTAAACTACTAGCACTTGCAAATTCAAATCCATCAATTACACTAGCCGTGAGTCTTGCTACTTCTCAATCCTCTGGTAAATTTCTATATACTTGTTATTTAGTTTCTTCAACTTCACAGCATAATTTCTCTTGGATCTTGGATACTGGTGCAACAAATCACATGATCTGTTCACCCCTCTTATATTCTTCTACACCCAAGCAAATTAATACTTCCATTAATTTGCCTAATGGCATTTCTGTGCCAGCTACTCATATTGGTACTGTCTGCCACTCGAAAACATTATTTTTGCATAGTGTGTTGTGCGTTCCAAGTTTTTCATTCAATTTGCTATCTGTTTCCAAATTAACAAAAGAATCTAATCTCTCTGTATTTTTTTTTTTTTTATTCTTATTGCCTTTTACAGGACCAATCAACAAAGAAGATGATTGGGATTGCATTTGAGAAGCATGGACTTTACCATTTATCTTCAACTACCTCAAAAGAGGCTACCTGAAATCCACAACAGTTTAATTCTTCATTTTTTGTTTCAGTCATTAATCAACCTCAATTAGATCTCTGGCATTATAGATTAGGTCATGTTTCTACCACAAGATTACCTTTTCTTAAACAATTAGAATCATCCATATCTCTTGGTTCCTTAGATGCTTGTGATATATGTCATTTAACAAAGCAAAGAAAGCTTTCTTTCCTTGCATCTCAAACTTTTTCTAATAAAATGTTTGATTTTATTCACTGTGATATATGGGGTCCTTTTGGTATTATTTCATATTCTGGTTATAAATTTTTTCTCATTATAGTTAATGACTTCACAAGATGCACTTGGGTTTATATGCTCAAAACAAAGTCTGAAGTTCCTTCTATACTTAAAATTTTTTATAAAATTGTAGAACACAATTTAATGTTTCTATCAAAACATTAAGATCACACAATGGACCAGAATTTTCTTTAACCCAATTCTATAGTGATCATGGCATCATACATCAAAGAAGTTGTGTGGAAACTCCACAACAAAATGGAATTGTGGAGAGGAAGCATCAACATTTGTTAAACACTGCCAGAGCCTTAATGTTTCAATCAAATGTACCTTGAACCTTTTGGAGTGATTGTGTGTTAACTATTGCATACATCATAAACAGAACTCCCACCCCCCTCCTCAAAAATAAAACACCATTTGAAATGCTTTTTAACAAAGCACCTAATCTCTCCCATCTCAAAGTCTTTGGCTGCCTTCGCTTTGCCTCAACACTTACAAATCACAGACATAAATTTGATCCAAGAGCCACTAAATGCCTTTTCTTAGGTTACCCCTCTGATATAAAAGGCTATAAGTTGATGGACCACAATACAAATAGGATATTCATCTCAAGAAATGTAGTCTTCTATGAAAACATTTTTCCTTTCAAAGCTCTTCCACCTATTTCATATTCTAACACACACTCCTTTCTATTTCCTCCAACCAATTCTACTTCAGATTTCTTTTTTGATCAGGTCAAAAATAATCAAACTTCTCCATCTCTAATTCAGACAAATCAAAATCTATCTTCTAATGACTCAATTATACATTCTCATTCATCTTCTTTTCCCAATGCTCAGGATTGTTGTAATATTCCTCAATCCTACCAATCTGTCCCTAACACACAGAAACTAAGAAAATCTTCAAGAATTAAACAACGACCAATTTTCTTGTAGGACTAGTATTGTGGTAATGTTTCTACTGTTTCAAATACAATTCCATCATCTGCTTCTACTGGTTGTTCTGTTAATTTAGGTACTCTCTATCCTATTTCTGATTTCCTTTCTGTCAATCAATTATCCACATCTCATAAAGCCTTTCTAGCATCTATTTCAGCCTCCCAAGAACCCAAAACCTACAAACAAGCTACCAAAATACTTGAATGGCAAGTTGCTATGCAAAATGAATTAAATGTCTTAGAGTTAAACAAAACTTGGGAACTTGTTACCATAGGCTGCAAATGGGTATTTTGAATTAAATACAAGGCAGATGGAACTATCGAAAGGCACAAAGCCAGATTAGTGGCTAAAGGCTACACTCAACAAGAAGGCTTAGATTTTTTTGATACATTTTCTCCAATAGCCAAGATCACATCTATAAGGTTGATTCTTGCTATAACAGCAATTAAAAATTGGCATTTTCACCAACTAGATGTAAATAATGTTTTTTTACATGGTGACTTACATGAAGCAGTTTATATGGAATTGCCCCCTGGATTGGCTGTCAAAGGAGAACACAAAGTTTGCAAACTTCTCAAAAGCCTTTATGGTTTAAAACAGACCTCTAAACAATGGTTTGCAAAACTGTCCACTGCTCTAAGGTTTCACTCAAGGAAATTCAGATTGTTCTTTGTTCATTAAAAAATTTGAATCCTCTTTTATAGTACTCCTAGTATATATAGATGATGTTTTACTAGCTAGTGACAGTTTATTGGAGATTGACTTGCTTAAAAATTTCCTACATGACAAGTTCACAATTAAAGATTTGGGGGAACTCAAATATTTTCTTGGCTTAGAAGTGGCGAGATCTAAAAAGGGCGTATCAATCTGTCAAAGAAAGTATGCCTTAGATATACTTCAAGACACTGGAATTCTTGGTGCTAAACTTGCTGCCTTCCCAATGGATTCGAATCTTAAACTTATAGTAACAGATTCTGATCTATATGAAGATCCTTCAGCCTATAGAAGGATGATTGGAAGATTATTGTACCTAACAATCAATAGACCTGATCTTGCATATTCAGTTCAAGTTCTAAGTCAATTCCTTGCCAAACCAACTGTTAGTCATCACCAAGCAACTATTAGAGTTCTCAGATATCTAAAGGCTACACCTCGGCAAGGTCTTTTCTTCTCCTCTTCATTAGAATTGCAGCTAAAGGCCTTCTCAGCCAGTGACTGGGCAGGGTGTGTTGATACTAGAAGGAGTGTAACAGGTTTTGCCATTTTCCTAGGCAACTCTTTGATCTCATTGAAAAGTAAAAAGTAGGCTACCATTAGCAGATCTTGTGCAGATGCAGAATATAGAGCCCTTGTTACAACAACATGTGAGATTCAGTGGCTCTGTTTTGCCTTGCAAGACTTAAATATCAGCCATCAACGGCCAACACTACTTTATACAAACAATAAATCAGCATTATCTATTGCTACCAACCCAGTTCAGCATGAGAGAACAAAGCACATTCAAATTGAATGCCATCTTGTTAGAGAAAAGCTGCAGCAAAACATTATTAAAATTTTCTATATTCCTTCAAGATTGCAGCTGGCTGATATATTCACAAAGTCTTTAGGCTCCCTTCATTTTCATCACACTCTTAGCAAGATGAACATCCTTAGTATATATGTTCATCTTGAGGGGGGGTGTTGGAGTATACCCTCACAAATTGAGAAAATGGAATTGAAATCTAAAGAAGCATATGTCAAAGTAGGAAAACATGAAGAAAATTAGTTGTTCTTTCTGTTATTGTATTTTAGCTCTATAAATACCTCTCTGTACCTAATTAATTCATTAAGTAAAATTCATTCTTCCTCTCAGTTTTCTGTTTCAGTTTTCTGTTTATCAGAAACTTGACAATAAACACACTAAGAAGAAAATTTTCAACTCATAATTCATATGAACAGAACCAGTTATGGACACCAATAAAATGAATGAGGTAGTTTCCTTTACCTCGTTTTTTCTGGCCATCAATTCTTGCACTTGCGCTCGACAATCCACAGCAAAATACTCCACTTTCCCCCTAAATTCCTCCATTTCAAGACCCTTCAAGTCGTAATACCTCTGCTTGTCCTTCTCCAACTTCTCAAGCTCCTCCGCCTCACTCTTCAAAAGCCTAACAATCAAACCAAAGCATATCGAAATGTATATAAGAAACAACTCGAAGATTCACAAAATTACCTCAGTTGCTGCGCGAAATTCTGATAGTTGGCATTAAGGCACGCGATCTCAGACTTGAGCGAGGAGATTTGGAAGTTCTGCGATGCAATCTTCTGCTCCAGCATCAAACACCGTAGCTCCGTGGATCTGAAATTGGAGAGCTTCGACACTAGGAGCAGAGACTTGTTAGCCTGCAGCTCTTTCTCGGCCTGTAAATGCTCTTATTATGATGAATGTAAGGGCAAAAAAGCGTCGTTTGACTAGCATTTTGGAAACGCGTCTACAGCTTTTCTAAGCAAAACGACCATGTATTTTTCTGCAAGGGAGAAAACATTAATTCGGAGTCCAGAGAGAGAGAGGGAGACCTGGAGGAGAGAGAGCCTTTGGTTTCGAGTGGCCTCCAAGAGCTGAAGCCGTTCTCGGAAGGACGAAGGCAGCGCCATTGCAGGCTTGCAGCGAGAGGGCGGGGCGCGATTTGCAGACTGAAAATTTGAACTTCTTGGCTTTTAGCAAGGAAACTAATTGGGTTAGCACTCGCAGACTAGCAGACACCTGACTGTTTGTCGGTAAAATGACACTTCCCACTCCAACCTATGTGCTCTGTAATGAACCCACTAGTTGTAAGAAACTCAAGCTAGTAAGCTCAAGAAAGGAACGTTACTTTTTCACTCTCGTAGACATCTTCTCTTCTTAAATCATCCATATCTTCTCCATACTTCTCCGAATACGACCTTATATGACCAAGAAATTTATTGCTCTGTTGAGCAAAAGAGAACTTCCCTTTTTTCACATATAGATTGTTTCCCCTCAGCCTGTTGATCATCTTCCATAAATGTTCTTCATGTTTCATCTTAAACAATACCGATGCTCCCAACGGTGTTTTGGAAGTGGGAAGGACAATTGTAATGAACTCAATAGGGTTGTGATGGATAATTTGATGAATTAAATGCAAAAGAATTGAATTACAGGAATGAATGGAAATTACTAGTCGCAATGCATAAAAAAAAAATGGAAATTGGGAAGTACAAGTTGGCTGGTTCGAGAAAACCACTCTCCAAAAGCAGCATAAGAAATTCCAATTTTTCTACCCCTCCCACATTTCCGCTGGCCACTATATATTCTTAAAAAAGACGATAACAACTTGTTTCTGCAATACCCACATGGGCTTTACTTCTACTTGGGCCACCATTCCACCCACTACTACACACCAAAACAATAAAAGACAAAATTGGTAATAAGGGATAAAATGGACTTTGGCCGCAGTGCCTCGGCCCAGCTTCCACACAGTAATGGGCTTCAGCTCGCAGTGCCTCTGTAACGACTTGCTTATTTTACCATAATTTATTTTTTTTTTCCATAATAATATCCAATATAATAATTCTAACAAATCATAATCAACCTCATAAAACATAACCCACCTGAACCCATGGGTACCGAGGGTATAACTGAAATAAAAGACTGATACCTAAGCAGTGGGAAACGTAAAATCATATACATATCAAATTATCCATCCAACACAATACCAAAGTTTACTACAACCAACATATGAATACACACATCCCAAAATATCCAAAAGGTGTCCTAGGGTCGCCACCCAAAAATTCGTCTGACCCTAGTAAAACGACTTACCTTTTAGATAGGGTAGAACAATCGAACTCTAGCGCTGCAAAACTTCGCTCTTCTATCTAGGGCTTCTGAAATGTTTATATAGTTAGGGTGAGACACCTCTCAGTAAGGGAAATAAACTAATACCAGTATATGACAACATGAGTATTTTCGTGTTATACATATAACAGTACAAAAATCATACTTGATAAAACTATTTGTATCATATCTGGAAAAATATATTTTATCATAACATGGCATAACATACTGAATTTCTATGCATATAAATCATCTTATATAACTGTACATGGACAACACCCTGGATGGATAACTGGTTGGTGTCATGTCTTACCCCCACATGACTGGGTTGTGCGGCCCAAAGGTGGGACCTAGCAATGGCTGGCTAATCATGCTAGATCAACATAAGTTTGTAAGTACAATGGGTTTGCCCCTCCTGGTCTGGCCACCAGAGGAAAACATGCGCTACAATAAACCACATCGACTGTCAATCTCCCACTGCCCCTTAAGGCAAGTGGTAGCATTAACATAAACATGATCGTGTGAAAGCCTAAACCAAGCCAACCAGGTTCTAATAACATATAATATATTTCCAAATAATGATACATGGCTATTTCATAATAATATCTTTCATGTTAATATTTTCATAAAACTTTGTATAACATATCATATAAAATTTACGGCCCTTACGCCGGCATTTTGTATCTTGTAAATCACGGCCCTTACGTCAGTATAACATATCATAAAAACCTTTGACCCTTATGCCAGTATTTCATATAAAACCTCGACCCTTACGTCAACATATCGTATAAAATCCTCGACCCTTACATCGACATATCATATAAATTCCTTAGTTTGAAAAATCCCTGTATCATTTCAATATTTTCCTGAAAGCAGTAATAACATACTTATTTTGTAAATATAATATTTCATCATCATAATTTCCATGATAAATATTACTCATGTCACACAAAAGACATAATAATCTTATTTCTGATATTATACATGAAATCCATATTTCTGATCAACAGCATTATTTCCAACATAATTATACAATATACATATTTATCTAAAATTAAATGTTGTAAAATAATAAATACATTTTCATGAAATCTTGACTTAGTTAATCCCCTTACATAACTTCTAGAAAGCCCCTAAAATGACCAGTTCTGCACCCGCAGGGTTTCCCATTCAACACCTTGTAAACAACATCGCCTTGAACAAAACTTCAGTATTTCTTTGAGTGTTACCTATTCTAAAACTTTAGGAAAGTCATATACTCAACATAAAGCCTTAACCTAAACTTGGGATGGAGTCCAAGTTAGCCCCACCAACGATCTACTCCAACAAACTTGGAGAGAACTTTCCCAGGAGTAACTCAGCAGCTTTAGATCGTCAATCAAACGAAGAACGGACTCAAAATTTTAGAGAGAAAGAGTGGAGGACGAAAATGTAGTGAGGGAAAATGATGCTTGCAAGTTTATGTGTTGAAATCCAGATTTAGGGCTATTTATACACCTGCCCTCGTCGACAACCCACGTCACTTCATCAACGACCCACGTCACTTCGTCGACGACCCACGTCACTTCGTCGACAAGGACATGAAGGGAGTTTGTCGACGAATGCTTATTCCTCGTCAACGTCAGAGCTGAAAATAGCCCCTCGGTATCTACTCGTCGACGAGAAATGTGTCCTCATCAACGATCCTATCAAAAGCGTTCGTCGACGAGACCCCTGTTGAATTCCAATTAAAATTTCTTTTCTCTTCTCCTTCTATTATTTAATTAATATAATTCACCGGGTTTCTACAGCCTCCGCCCAACTTCCCATCTCGGCCCGCAATACTTTAGCCCAACCCCCACAAGGGTCACCCAGTGCAAATATCTTCCTCGCACATGTGTGATGAGAATCAACAAGCATCGTTAAAGGATCCATTGCATGTTCTAGTTGGGCCAATTACTAGAGCAAGATCCAAGAAGATCAAGGAAGCACTTCATGGGCTGATTCAAGATATTTGGGCTTATTCCAAAATGGGCTACTCCAAGCTTGGCCCAAAGAAATATGAAGGTCTACTAAAATTAATCCAAGTTTTTTATGGAGCTTAAATATGTTAATCTCCTTAATAATGGTGTGTTATTCAAATAGGGGATTTGACTCTTTGACTTTTGTGTTATGTTTAATTTGTAATCATGCAAGACAACTTGTTTTGCTTGCACATGTCTTTGTAAGTTGTTGAGCCTACCTTTGACTATTGTGTTATATTTAATTTGTAATCTTGCAAGAAGTCTTAGTAAGTTGTTGAGAGTTGTTGAGAGTGGTTTGAAGTGTTTAAGGCTTTGTCTCCTAGGCTATGCCTATAAATAGACTTCTCACTGTAAGAACAAACGATCATTGAATAGAAATCAAGAAAAGTGAGGATTTGTTTCTTCTTTGGTTCTTTAGAGAACTTACGAACTTATCAAGGGTTCTTCCTTGTGGCGTTCAAATCTTATACCTTCGGTTCATGATTAATCTATAATCATTGGGTCGAGGTTTGTTATGTTATACTTTCGGTTCATATTTCATTTATAAACGTTGGGTTGGAGTTTCCTATCAAAATCTGAATTTAGCTTTCTTGGACAAGCATTCCAACATTGTTTGCTGGGTCTTAGCGCGTGTCAATTGAGGTTTGTATCAATGTGCCTATTGACTCCCTCCAAAGATTGCCAGCTATCTCCACCCGACTCACATGGCCAGTCAGCTCCCATTCCATCAAAGAGTCACCTTAGTCCTCTTCGAGCTCAAAGAGTCACCTCCAGCTCCCCAACTTCGAAAAGCCACCTCAGTCTCCAAGCTCAAAGAGTCACCTCTAGCTTCCCCAACTTCGAAGGGCCACCCCGGTCTTCCTCCCCTCAATGATACTTACCCGATCTTGTTAACCCTAGATTGCCTCCAACACCCTCCCAATACCCATCTGGTCTTCCTCCTACCTTATTTTGAATCAGTTCATAGTAATACCCTCCCATTTAGAGCACCATGCCCACAAGGTGAGAAAATTGCTCCTTCGATGTATGATACCACTCCCACGTCGCATCTTCCTTCTCCTGTCCTTCCCACCGAACTAGTATATCCGTCACCGAAATGTTTCCTTTTTTCGTCATGCGCCTTTCTAAAATTTCTTCAAGTTCTGGTTTAAGGGTTCCTTGGGAATCAGTGAGTGATAGTCGTGGAGTCACCTGAGCTGAAACTCCGAAGTGGGGCTTGAGTTGTGATACATGGAAAATGAGATGAATTTGGGTCCCCACTGAAAGATCGAGTTTGTAAGCTACTTTTCTGATTTTCTGTAAAACTCAAAAGGGTCCGTAAAACCTCGGTGACAGCTTTAGATTCCGTCAGGCTACCATGGTCATTTATTTGTAGGGTTGGAGTCGTAGGTATACCCAGTCTCCAACTAAAAAATTTTGCTCCTTTCTCTTAAAATCAGCGTACTTTCTCATTTGGTTTTGGGCTTGTTGCAGGTTATGCTTAAGGAGACCTAGTGTTACCTCGCGATCTCTAAGGTAATCATCTACCATCACCACCCTAGTGGTACCTGGAACGTAGCCCAGGAGGTGCGGTGATGGTACACCATAAATGATCTAAAAGGGAGTACTTTTAGCTGATGCATGGTAAGTTGTATTATTCCAATACTCTGCTAATGGTAAGTGCTTCACCCAACTTTTTGGTGTGTCCCCCACAAAACACCTAAGGTACCTGTTGACTTTTTGAGTCCCATCCCGTTTTGATTATAACAAACCACAGTATCTCATCCGTGTGCCTTGAGTATTTGAACAAGTTTACGTTTCAATAAGCACAGATGATAATGCAAAATGGAAGCCGTGAAAACATTTCAACCTTCATGCTTGTAGCGTATTCCATGGGAATTCAGGAGAGCAAGCTTGAAGACTTATTTATTTTTCAGTTGTAATAATTATAGGTTTAATTTGTGCATGCATCTCATGATTTAAGTTGAAGCTCCTACTTGACCTTAGATTGACCTTAGGATATCAAGGTTTTCATGAAAACCTTTCATTCAAAAAGTTAAATTTTTACCAAAAGGTTTAAATTGGTTTTGAAATCAAAACAAGGGCAAAAATCATTTTTTGGAATGAAAAACTCCAAAACAAGTTTTTCAAAATCCCTCTCATGTTTCTTCCATTGAATTGATGAGTACTTTTCTTGATCAATCCATTCTCATCTTAAAAAATGTTCAACATGAAAATTTTGCTATTTTCTCTTAGCTTTCCCTTGATATAATAACTTCCCATTTGGAGTTTTCTAGAAAAAGCAATGCCCAAAAAACTGAAAGGTGTCCGCAGTAGAAAATTTTCCTTCATGTTTCTTTCATCTCATTGATAAGCAATTTTATAATTCAATCACACCTTATCGTAACAAGTGTTCAACATGAAAGTTATGGGCTTTTCTCTTAAATTGATGTTGATATTAAGAACGTCTAATTTGAAGTTATATAAAAAACGTTATGTCCAAAAAATGGAAGGGTGTCTACATAGAAAATGCCCCAACGGCCGAAAAACGGCTAGTTTTCAATAAACTATTATTTTAAAGCCCCAACGGTCATAAAACGGCTACTTTAGGGTTTTGCCTATAAATACTAGCCTAAACAACTTGAAAATGTTAGATAAACACTTGGGGGCACATCTACACATTCTTTGTTTCCTGTTCTTATTTCCAAACCCATTTTGAATATCAAAGTTCATATTTTCTCCTTCTCTTTCATTTTGAAAACTCTTTTAAGAGAAAATATTTCGGGTTATCCAAGGAAACTTTAAGCACATATCCCTTCATATATTTTTGCTTCAAAGGCTTCTTCTTCTCGAGGTAATTTTTGAAAGATTGAGCACATATTCACATCTATATATTTTGCTTGAAAGCTTTCTTGTTTTTGAAAATCAAAGTTCATTTTTTTCCTACTTCTATTTTGAATTTATTTTTTGAGAAAACCTCTTGGGTTATACAAGTAAGGTTTGAGCATATATTAACATCCATATATATTGCTTGAAAACCTTCTTGTTCCTTGAGTTTTTTTTTAAAGTCATGAGCATATATTCAAATTATATATATTTGATTCAAAGGCTTCTTTTTCTTGTGGTATTTACAAGGTCAATCTTGAAGAAATATTTTTCTCCTACTCTTCATTTTGAAAATTCTTTTGGAGAAAATATTTTAGAGTTTTTTAAGGAAGCTTTGAGCATATTTAAACTCAAATATATTGCTTGAAAAGCTTCTTGATTCATCAAAGGTCAATTTAAAGAAAATCATTTTCCTACTCTCATTTATTTTTATTGAAAAACATTTTTGAGAGGGTTACATATACTCTACCGAGCTTCAAATATAAAATCATTTAATAGTGCATATAGAACTTCATATTGTACATCCCAGCTTATTTGAGAAGCATTTGTTTATACAAAAAATCTTATTTTCATATATTTGTATCCCTGCGGTTCGGGTAGTGAACCGTGTTCCAGATGTGAGGTATCGCCTGAGGAGGAGGTGCTCCATCCTGCAAGGAGTGGTTGTAACAGTTTGGCTTTGCCCGATTAGGGGAGCTAGGGAGACTCCACCCTATAAGGAGAAACGGTTTGACTTCGCCCGGTAAGTAAGCTAGGGGGACTCCACCCTATAAGGAGCTGTAAATAATTTGATATGCCCGGTTAAGTGAGCAGTATAGTGGAATCCTCAAGCGGGTTTGCTTGGGGGGAGGACATGGGCAGGGTTTGCCAAACCTTCTAAAAATTATGTTTGCACGCTCTCTCTTCCCTTCTCTCTTTATTTTCAGTACTTATATGCTTGTATTTAAATTGTTGTGATTGTAGTATTTATTTTTAATATTTGCATACATTAGTATATAAGGGATTTGTGAATTGCTTGTAAAACCCTTGGCTTGTGAAATACTAATTATGTTTTAAAATTAGGACTTAAATGACCTAGATTTTTTAAATACCCAATTCACCCCTCTCTTGGGAATACACCATTCCTCACACTTGGTATCAGAGTCTCGTTAGAAAAATCTTAACCGTTTTTGTTAAAGATCGTATGGCTCTTGTTGGTGTATCCCTGTTTTTTTAGGGATAAATCCACACCAAGCCTTCAATATTTTGTGGTGAACATTTTATCATTTGGAAACTAAGAATGAACGATTTTATAAAATCTATAGATTGGAGGTTTTGGAAAGTAATTGCTCAAGGGAATTTTGTGCCCATGAAAACAGTTAATGATATTGAAATTCCAAAATTAGAATACGAGATTAATGAGCATAATTTAAATTTATTGCAAATCAATTCTAATGCTATAAACATGCTATATGGTGCTTTGGATTCTAATGTCCTTCATGAAATCATAGCATTTCATAGTGCAAAGGAAGTATGGGAAGAGCTAGAAAAGAAATATGGAGAGTCGAAAGAAAAAAATACCACCACTCCTAATGAATTGAGCTCAAATGTTCACGAAGGAGATAAGTGTTTCATTGCATTAATCGACGAAGAGATGTACTCCTCTTCTTCTACTTCTCATAATGATTCATGCGATGATTGTGATAAATCTTGTGATATGTATTCTGATAATGCTAGTGAATCCTATGATGAATCTGATAGTGATAGCATGCCATCTTATGAGGAATTGCAAAAGGGATTTATTAAGGCTCGTAAGAATTTAATAAAGTTGTCTAAAAAGAAAATATTTTTGAAAAATGAAAATAAAATTTTGGCAAAACAAATAGTTGATTTAAAAGAATTTTATACTATCCTAGAGAAGGAAAAGATTGAAAAGGAAGTAGAAATTAAGGAATTAGAAAACAAGAATAAGACATCATTGAAAGAACTACAATCTAAAATTCTTGTTAATAAGGAAAATGATTTGAGAATCATGAGATTAGAAAACAAGAATGAAATGTTGGAGAAAGAGCTAAAAGTCTTAAGATCCCAAATTTCCAGTGATAATGTAAAGAATCTTCGTATTTTTGAACTTGAGTGTAAAGCAAACAAGATGACCAAAGAGTTCGTAAAATTACAAGTTGTTTGTAAGGGCTTAAAATATTTAAAATTCAAGGCCTAGAAAGAAAATTAGAGGACCAAGTTAGGATCATCCATACATTTACAAAAGGTAAGGAAAATTTCGATAAATTATTAGGATTTCAAAAGATGATCCTAGATAAAGAGGGTATAGGATTTAATAGCATTGAAAATAAGAAGAAAAATAACTTATACATGGGGTACTTTGTAAAAGCATCAAAATTCTATGCCAGTACCTCCTCCAGCCCATATGCTAACACCACGTGCTTTTTTATGCAAAAATAAGGGTCATATCAAGTTTGATTGCCTGTTTAAAAGAAAAGGTGTGAAACCCAAACAAGTTTGGAGAGTTAAAGAAATACCAGGTTTTAACCTGTCGAGACTCAAAGAAAATTGGGTTGTCAAGAAAGCAAGCCCCTTAGGAATCAAGGAAAATTGGGTACCAAAAGAAATTACATAAATTATTCTTCCTTAAATTTTAGAATTTGATATAAAAGGGGGTTATGATAAGCAAAGGCTTGGGAAGTGGATTAGTGCTTGAAAATTGAAGTGAAAATTTCCAAACCATTCGATTAACATATATCTCATAATGATTGGTTAATATTTGAATATTTTGAAATCCACTTCCAAATCGCCAAATGCATCTTTATTTGTTGAATGATTCTTAATGCCATATGAATGCTTAGATATGAATGTCTTAAATATAGCATATTTTTTCCATTACATAGATTTGAGTTTTAGGGGATTAATCTAATACTTTATATTACCTAACCCTAAACTCATCTTGGAGATGTAATGCTAAATCATAGTCTAGATGTAGAGACCTAGAAAAATTAAATTAAGAAATTAATGAAAGAAAAAGGAAATCTCTAGGGCTTCGTCGACGAGTACCCTAAGTTCGTTGACGATCTGCCTTGTTTGACCTGTCGACAAGGAGGCATGTCTCATCGATGAAGAGATACCGAGAGCAGAGTTTCAAAAATTCAAGTTCGGTGACGAGGTTCATGGGTTCATCAACGAACTCCTTTCATAAGTTTGTTGACTAGTCCACGTGTCTCGTCGATGAAGCCATGTGACCAACCATCTATAAATACACAAAAAGTTAGATTTTGGCGAGAAAATCTCTCTCTCTCTCTCTCTCTCTCTCTCTCTCTCTCTCTCTCTCTCCCTCTCACTCTCTCTCTATTTTCTCTCTCTACATTTTGGATCTTCCTCCTTCTAGAGTCATTTCTCGCTCCGATTCACCCCATTTTGATGATCAGAAGTTACCACAATGATCCTAAGGTGATTCTCTACAGCTTAATCGGAGCAAAATTTTGGTTTAAGAAGTTCAAGCACCATCTCAAAATCAGGGTAAGTGGGTTATTTTAGGATTTTCATGGTTATCAGGCTTTTCTAAACCTAGATTCTGAAAATATACTGAAGTTTGAGTTAATTAAACTAAGGTGTTGTGATTTCAGGGTTTTGAGTTTGGTATGCCGCAAGCGTGAGGATAAAGTTGGAGTCAAGTCTTCCAGTCAGTTAGGTAAAGGAAATATGCTATGCTAGTAATTTTAGGATTTTTTACTAGTAAAATATATGTATTTTGGGATATGAATCCTGGATGTTTTAAGGTATGAAATTATGTGTTTTCAAGGAAATTATACAGATTATAAATTATCTTTATTATCAGAAAATACAGGTTACAATACATGTGTTTTATTTATTTAATTGTGTGGCATGAGTAAATATCAGTTCAGTACAGAATTTACACAGCTTTCAAAGTATCATGATTTATAGTATATCTACAAAAAAGATGTTTTATAGAATTTACAGAATCATAATTTATAGTATACGCACAGAATGATGTTTTACAGCATTTACAGCATACCATGATATACAAATTACGAAACCATAACACTCAGATATTATAGTTTATTCAGATATTACAGTTTACTCAAATATTACAGTTTATTCAGATTAGTTATTATAGTGTTATGGTTAAATTCAGTTGAAATAGAATCATGGTAAAACAGTAAGATATATATATATATATAATAGTACAATATAGTATCAGACCCTGATGGACCAGATCAGATCTCAAAGCATGGTACCGTAGCTATATCAGTTCAGAGTGCAACCACTTATCTCAGATAGTGTGTGGATTTTATGAGTAGTCGATCATGCCTTGAGAGAGATTGCAGGCTCCTTGGTTGTCCGGGTTGAGGTGGTCGATCTGATGACAAAGGTTTTAGTTGACTTATCCTAGTAGGCCAACTAGTGTTAAGTCCCACTTACGGGCCGCACAACCCTGTCATGAGGCATTAAATCATGACTTAGAGTTATGCATCTAGGGAAGTTTTCACAGTTATGTATATATATAGATTTACAGAAAACAGTAGATATACCTATAGATACTAAAAGTATGGTTAAATAGAAAGACCAGAAACGGTTGTATTTTAATCCACGGAGGTGTGAGTTATATTGTATTTAATTTTACCTGTTATCTTAGTTTCAGTTGATAAAAGTATATTGTTCATGTAAACTCTGTTGCCACACACTGGTAATAGCATATTTCATCTTACTGAGAGTTGTCTCATCCCAGTAACTTAACACATTTTAGATAATCCAGTTAGACGAGCATATTAAGCATATTGTACTGCCCTATCTATAGGGTAAGTAAATGCTGGGAGATGTATTTTTGCGTAAATTCTAGATGTTCTAGTGGAGAATATTGGAAATATGTGTATATATATGTTTTGGGAAAATACTAAATTCTAGTATTGTAATTATGGTTATATGGTTTTATGTTTTCCGTTGCATATGTGTGTTATCTTATGAACAGGTATTCCTCGGTGCCCACTTTGGGACCGAGATGTTATAGTAGATTTTAAAAGTGATATAATTTTACAATATTTTAAAAAAAAAATGGTACGGAATTTTGG
This sequence comes from Malania oleifera, assembly GCF_029873635.1. Classification (NCBI taxonomy): domain Eukaryota; kingdom Viridiplantae; phylum Streptophyta; class Magnoliopsida; order Santalales; family Ximeniaceae; genus Malania; species Malania oleifera. The sequence continues at coordinate 29,496,015 of NC_080428.1, read as the reverse complement.
GTCGTTACACTAGAGTTGCTAGCTTTCCATGTTTTTTTTATGAACATATTTAGTGGAAAGTTTGGATGATAATATCAAGAGATGGGTTCTCCAAATGCTAATTCAAGAACCCACACTCAGTCACAAACTACAAAGTATTTATGCAATATGATTGAGTCAACAAGAAAATATCATCTAAATACTCTTCTGAACTCATTGTTGGATTATTATTAAGAGCATTCATTCATATTCCCCTTCATAAGCTCTCATTTTTAAATCAAATCAAATAGAGCTTTTGAATGGCTAAGATGATTGCACTAGGTCTCAATCTAGATAAAAGTAAAAATTTCAAAAAGACCTATGCACAAACAATTAAAATAGAAAGTCATTTGAGCTAGTGCCTCTCATATGCTAGAAAGAAACAAAAATAGGATTATTCATTGAAGGAATATTGAGTGTGAATTTTTGGTCCTTAAAGCCTATGTGGTTATAGCTAAATTATTATTATTGGACATTAAGGGCATAATATAGAAATATCTAGGCTGCTAAAGTGAGGGGGAGCAAAATTTTTAATATTCTTGTCTCATAAACGTTTTTAATCATGTGATATATGCTTTTATGAGAATAGCTCTACACTAATCTCCTACTATCCATTCTTGCTTCGTGATTATATTATCTGATGGATAGTTTATTATTTTGTTTATAGCATGAACTATTATCGACCTACTGGACTGCATGCTTGATCTGAATGTCATCTGCATGGCTGATGTAGACTTGAGAATTGCATGTTGGTAGTGGATTTAGGTTGTTGCATGTTGACTCTTAAATGATGGATAATTGAAAACATGTTCAATCTTGGTAATTCTTTGAGTTTTCCTAGAATGCACTAAATCATATACATGTTTTTAATCCTAGGAAATTCTAGTTCATGGACACTATTTGGTCCAAGTCCTTGGGTTTTGAACTTCATGTAGGACCCAAATGGTTAATCATATTATTTTAAATTCAATATCACATATTATGATTAAAGTCCATAAATTAGGGAATATGCATAACTGTTAGAATTGGTGTATTCCCAAGAGGGGGGGGTGAATTGGAATTTAAAACTTTTTCACCAAGGTTAATTTATCCAAAAACGGTAAATACACAACCTAGGGTTAGTCTATACAATTTCCAAATGCGTAGATAAGTATAACATGGAAATTAAGTCATACACATCATTCACCCATAACATACATATGCGGTAAATATAAACTGCATGAATATAAACAAATACACGATATATTATCGGAGTTCGGCCAACTGTGCCTACGTCCCCGCCTCAAGCTCGCAAGCTAGAGGATTCCACTAAAGGCTCACTTAAGGGTGGAGCATCACCATTTATAACCAGGTCAAATTAACACAGGGCTGACCTCAACCTTAACCAGGTCAATTGGCGGGGCTGACCTCAACCTACACGCCTTAACAGGACGACGCACCTAGCTTTCCTAACCCGGTCTAAGTCAATCCGAGACTATTCCAGGGCTAGTCTCCCTCTTTAGGCCCGTGCTTGGAAATACAACAGTATTTAAAATACAATCAAATGGTACAATGAATAAGCTTTCAAGTAAAGCAGATGTGTATCCAGATATGTTCAATCACAAACACCACAGTATGATTCAATATGCAAGCTCAATGTGGTCTAAGATGTCAACTATCAAATAGATTTACTATCGTTGTAATGAGTGCGTGAGAGTGCAAACCTAGATGATCTTTGTATCACAGGAAATTCAATCTAAGTGCTTAAACAAAGATATTATCCAAACTTCATATATTTCAATCAACAAGTTTTCTTAATACATATATGTATATGAAGCTCTAGCAATGTATAAGTTTGGTTTCCAAATAGAGTTTAATCTTTGTATTCAACTATAGATACAAATCAATGAATATTGCAACAAAGATTTTTCTCACACAGACAAATATCTCTTTAAGGATTTATCAAGGCAAAGCACACTAGATATTTGAAAGTATTTTGAAATGGTTTTTGCAATCCACACCAAATACAAAACTTCACAAGGTATTGCAATGAATGTGCAATACTTGGAGGTTTAATATAAGTCTTCTTAGGAGAGACTTATTAACAAAGTCTCCTAAGAATACTTGGGTTAGCTCTAAATTAAAATCGTCAAAAACAATTACCGCACTTGGGAGAGCTACCCTAGAGAGCAACAACACCTAAATCACACTTACAAAAATGTTTGAGAGGAAGATCTGGTAAGAATAAGTGTTGGAGGATCAGTAAATGAGTATTATAAACTTTAGGATTTTTAGAGAATTTCTCCTAATCAAAGATTGCTAATCCATACTAATTTTCTCAAATGATCTCATATATATAGGCATGGGAGAAAATATGACCGTTGAGAACCTATTGGGTATTATTAGAAAAGTTTAATGATGTTTAAAGCATTTTAACCCTGTTTAAAAAATATTAATTACGGTAAAAAATCAGGGCAACCCGAGAGGTCCGGTCGACCAGAACAAGTTCGATCGACCAAGTCTCATATGGGTTGGTCGACCAGGGAAATATTGAACTAAGGGCTCGATCAACTAGGAGAGGGCGATTTCCTAATTTTCTGAGTTTCGGTCGACCAGGCCATTTTGAACTGGCTGGTTCGGTCGACGAGACCGCTGAAAATTCTCCCGAGGACCCTCCGGTCGACCAGGTAGTTGTAGTACAAAAAGTGGTCGGTCGACCAGATGGTCAAAATTTTGACCCAAGGAGGTTTCGGTCGACCAGGGCCTTTTGAACTACCTGGTTCGATCGACAAGGTGGTCAAACTTTTGACCTAGGGTGTTTCGGTCGACCAGGCCAAAATGAATTGGCTTAGCTGGTCAACCGAAAGTGCATCATGTGTGCATTTTGGTCTCGTATCAAAACAAACAAACCCTATTCACGTGCCTAACAAATATATGTGAAAGTGTGTGTGACTTAGGGTCACTTGGGGTCCAATTTGAAGACACCGAAAAAGTTCGGTATCGGTCGACCGAAGGGAATACCTTAAGGTCTTTCTATGGTCATTTTTGGTTTGTGTCTGGTTTGAGCTTACAAAATAAATCATGCATGTGATGTGTGTGCTTATTACAAACCGAATGTCCTAATTACTATTACAGACCAATTAAATATATTACAATATGAAATAAACTTTAGTCTTCGGACTTTACTTGCTTTGTGCACACCTTGATCTTATCATTCTTAGTTCTTCCACAAAACCTCAAACACTCATTAGATACAATGAGTATTTGTCATAATCAAAACCGGGTGTGACCAGTGAGGTCAACAATCTCCCCCTTTTTGATGATGACAAATACGACAAGCAAAAATATAGGGTTAAGCCTAAGAAGGCTCCTCCTCACAATATGCATCTAATGTATTAAAACAAACCCATTATTTTTGCCCCTCCATCTCCCCCTTTTGGCAACAAGAAAAAGGGTCATTTGAATTTAAAATCTTAGGCAATGGGTGATTACTATACTTATGCATGATGAATTTTGGAAAGATTTTTGAAAAATTTTGGCAGAGTGCCGTTTGTAAATCGGACTTTCCAAAAGATACCCTATATAAGTATAACCTGTTTGAGTTTAAATTTCCTAGAAATTTATCCACAACTACTCAAACAATTCAGTATGGTCCAATTACAGCAAATAAAATATTAATTATGAACATAAGTTGGACAAGTTGTGCAATAAAGGTGTAAAGTGTGCACACAATCAATATAACTAGTGATTACGAGGTTCAGATGACATAGCAAAAATGATTAGACCAGAAATATACACAAACCATTTGACGGTAAAACATATCATAAGACTCGTGAAAGATTTGAGTTAAAGACACATGGCATATGATACCAAAAAGAAGGTTTGAGCATAAATATAGTCTAACTAGTTTCATATGCATTTTCACATATTATTAATGAACCAGTGATGTAATGAAGCATCCTTAAGAGATTTCATGACATAATATTTTGATACAGAAAAAGCATAAGTCATGAAGGCATGTAAACACACCAGCAAGACATACAGTATATTCTATATGAGTTCAGTTCTTGCTTTCATAAGTATATAGATATAGATATACACATGTATATAATAAATATATATATATTCCCCTTTGATATATGCAAAAAGTACCGGGGGAGTTGCTTGAAGAAAAGGAGAACTTTAATTTTAAGACAATCAAGCAACATTTTTCTGGGTTGTCAATTATGCACATACTAAATTATATCCAGAAAAATCAAAACCATAATGATCCCCAAAAAGGATTTGAGATTCACATGCAAGATCAGATGGCAAATCAAGTAACCGTGGCAACAAGAGCATAACTCAATTTTATGTTTAAAACATTCCATTTAAGCACAAGCCACACTTGGTTTAATAGTAGATCTAATTCAAGCATATTTTGTAAGCAAAACAAAATAGGCATATATTTTTAGATGCTCCCCCTAAATGTATGCAAATTATGAAACAATTACTTCACATGAATATATATATTTGGCACACACAAGTAATGTTTCAATTATTTGGGCAAATGTCTACAAAAAATTCGGAAGCATGCCGGCTGTAAACAGGACATTTCCCAAATTTCACCTGCACAAAAACCGTTCTCAAACAGACAAAATCATAGAAGTAAGGCATGCGAGAACCTATCATCTACCAGCAGGCAATTCTCAACAACTGCATCCGCCATGCAGTAGGCATTCTATACTACTCATGCATTTCAATACAATACACAATTAACCACTAGAACATGCAAGTCAAGAAACTGCAGATGCATATATATAAATAACTGGGGTAGTACATCAATAATATCATGAGAGTACAAAATAAAATGAAAGAGCTGTTTTTATTTAATACATACCAGATGATATAAGATAAAACAAAAAGAATCAAGGCCACGCTATCTGATATGTGGACAACTCCGGAGTCTAGATCTCCCCTCCATTATCTCCTCCATCCTCTCCTCCATCACCGCCGTCAGTAGCATCGAAATCGAAGTCCAACGTCATCCTATCTCTCTCATCCTGCATCTAAATACAATCACTCAGCTCACTGAAGCCAGCTGTCATGGACCGCTCCATGTCTGTAAGGCGACTGGCTGTTAAAATGGAGTGCTACTGGAACTCCTCCCTAAGTGCAGCGGATGACGATGCCACGTCCTGCAGGTCTGACTGGACTGATCCTCGAAACTGTATGAACATGTCAGACAAGCTAGAGATAGCAGCCATGAGATCCACGTTCGATGGCTGTGGAGGCTGTGGTGGCTCCTGTGGGGCCTCAACCCGTGCTGCTGCTGCTTTAGAGGGCGCCCAAATGTTCCCAACAAGCTCATACCCCATCAGTCGTAGGGTCACACCAGAGAAGCTGTTTGCTGGTCATCTCCTCTTTAGTGAAGTCACATTCGTCCTCGTGACTCCGATATTCCTGAACAACTTATTCAGGATTCCCCCATATGGCATGATCACTCGGTGGCCAATCGTCTTGGCCATCATCCAACGGATAATCAAACTAGGAAAATCCAACTTCTTCCGAGCGAAGAGGCACCACATAATGAAGTAGTCTAAGAAAGAGACGTGCACTCTAGATCCCGCCTTGGGCAGGACATTGTATGTGATTAGATGGTGCATAACCTTAGCCTCTAAACTGAACTGTCTGTACTGGGGAGGATGGTTCTGGCTAGCAGTGCCAGGGTCAGACGTGGTCAGGTTGGCGAATGTGGCTACAGTAAATTCCTGCTCAAAGATCCAGGAGTTACCCACATCGGGGCATTCAAAGTCACCACGGCCAATGTCGAGGACGTCAGAGATATATTGTGTGTCAAAGTGCACATCTGTCGTCAAAACACAGGAGAAGTACCCTTTCTCATCATTACTCAGGTTTGCATAAAACATCCTCACAAATGTCAGGTAATGACCCCCAGGCTGGTAGGAGATAAAGGATCTCCACCCCTGATACTCAAACATATCCAAAATATTTTGAAAATATTGGCCCATAAAAATTAAGTCGAGTATCTTACCTAGTATAGCTTCCTTAGGACGGAACTCCCGTATATACCACATCTTGCACCTATCTGAGAGAAAATACTCATCTTCCGCATGAGCAAGGTCATGGGCTTCAATGTGAGTCATGGCAATGACGGTGTGAGGCTAGGATAGTAGGAAGTGCAGTGAAGGAAATCGAATTCTCTCAAGATTTCTCGCGCAAATGAGCTAAAAATTAAGAAATCATATATATATATATATATATCGCAGCTTGGTCGACCAGAAGTAGATACGGTCAACCGATGCTTGAAATTCCCCAGGTACCGATACTGTTCGGTCGACCAAGGCAAAAATGAATTGGTAGGGTCGGTCGACTGAAAATGTGCAATGTGCTAAGTTTTGGTCAACCATGGGGAAACCGGAAGTGTTGGTCAACGGAGGGAGTTTGTTCACAAGGGTTCGGTCGACTATAAGGGTCAAAGTCAACAAGGTCTTGGTCGACCGGGGCATTTTACAACTGCAATGCTCGGTCGACCGAGCATAATGAAATTTCCCTGAATTTGCCTTATTTTGATCCAAAGTTCTCCCTAAGGTCCAGATTTGATATATTATGATATGGATATGATTCTTAGGGGTTCTTGGTTAAGAAATATTGATCAAATGAGGTGCGTACCAAGAATTGACTTATTGACCTATTTTGGGCACCGAGCACTAAGGAGTATGATGTTTTTTCTTAAAACAATGCTCTTAGGTGATTAGAGAGTATCCTATAGAGATGGAGACATAAAGGAGCAGGGATACGAACCAAGAGATGAGTGAAGAATTTACGGAGTATGATCGTGGTTTTGGTGAGGACTTCCTATGAAGAGGATAGGTGAGTGCGTACCCCAAGATTATCATTATAAGCAACAATCACTTTTTAATCCTATCGTCATCACAACCTCTTAATCCTAAGCCTAGGAACTAAGGAGGCCTAACAAAAGTGTATGTTCAATTTGAGTTCGTTTTTCCTAAAGTCCTACGAGGTTTGCTACCAGATAATCCACATCATTTCTTTACTCAAGCCTCTGGCACTTCTAAAAAGAAACTTAAACCATACATGCCCTATAGTTTTACACAATAAGCAGGTATTGAATTTTCATGAAGGGATATGCTTATTTATTTTGTTTTTACTCAATGAGGCATGAAACCTTTGGTGACAATGGGATTTATAGAAGGAACCCTTTTTAAATGATTTGCTTCTTTTAACTCCAAAGGGTTTGTGATGATTATTCCTTTCACTTTTAACTTAAGATCAACTTTTGAATAATCATCTGATTCTTCATCTAAGCAAGCAGTTTTCAATATTTTCCCAATCTTTTTCTTTTCAAGAATAGCACGATAATTTTCTAACCCCTTTAGTTCTCTTGCTATTCTTTTGTTCTCATTCTTCAATAGTATTTCATGCTTAGAGATTCTAACTAGAAACTTTTGCATTTTCAAAGAAGTCTTTTCCAGTTCTTCATGCGACAACATGCTTTTAATGTTCAAATCAGCACATGATTCACCAAAGGAGTTAACACAACAATTTTCATACAAATCATTGCATGCATGCTCAATAGGACTATCATGAAGTACAGGGGATGATTCATTCCATAATATACTGCAATAGTCCATATATAAGTCATCACATACATCATTATCGAAGTTATTATGATATTCAACAGATGGTCCAGCATTTGATACGTCACAAGAGCAAACAAATGATTCATCACAAGATTTTCTATAGTAAACATCGTATGAACCATTTACAGCATTCTCAATAGATGATTCAGTATGTGACCCAACACAGCATTCATCACATAAGCCATTAAGTGGGCTAGAGTGAGAATCATATACCTCATCGTTGATTTTTAGCTCATGAATTACCTCCTCTAGATCATTTAAGCTTGGATCATCCGGAGGAGTTACCATCTCCGTTTCTTGGGATCTTCCATATTTCTTTTCTAGTTCATCCCAGATTTCCTGTGCAGTCTGATATGCCACAAACTCAACAAAGATATCAGAATCTAACGCAAGATGTAACATGTCTATGGCATTAGAACTAATCATATTAAAATCAGTTTCATTTATTTGTGCACATCTTCCTTTGGCAGTCACAAGCCAGACCCTCTAGTCCATGGATTTCAAAAATATGGTCATTCTAACTTTCCACATGGTGTAGTCGACACCACAAAATATTGGAGGATTGGAAAGTGACTGTCCCTCAACGAATGGGGATACACCAATGTGAGCCATTGCGATTTTTTACAAAAATATTTAAGTCAAGTGCAACGAGGCTCTGATACCAATTGTTAGAATTGGTGTATTCCCAGGAGGGAGGGGGGGTGAATTGGAATTTAAAACTTTTTCACCAAGGTTAATTTATCCAACAAAGGTAAATACACAACCTAGGGTCAGTCTATACAATTTCCAAATGCGTAGATAAGTATAACGTGGAAATTAAGTCATACACATCATTTACCCATAACATACATGTGCGGTAAATATAAACTGCATGAATATAAACAAACACACGATATCTTATCGGGGTTCAGCCAACTGTGCCTACGTCCCCGCCTCAAGCTCGCAAGCTAGAGGATTCCACTAAAGGCTCACTTAAGGGTGGAGCGTCACCGTTTATAACCAGGTCAAATTAACACAGGGCTGACCTCAACCTTAACTAGGTCAATTAGCGGGGCTGACCTCAACCTACACGCCTTAACAAGAAGACGCACCTAACTTTCCTAACCCAGTCTAAGCCAATCTGGGACTATTCTAGGGCTAGTCTCCCTCTTTAGGCCCGTGCTTGGAAATACAACAGTATTTAAAATACAATCAAATGGTACAATGAATAAGCTTTCAAGTAAAGCAGATGTGTATCCAGATATGTTCAATCACAAACACCACAGTATGATTCAATATGCAAGCTCAATGTGGTCTAAGATGTCAACTATCAAATAGATTTACTATCGTTGTAATGAGTGCGTGAGAGTGCAAACCTAGATGATCTTCGTATCACAGGAAATTCAATCTAAGTGCTGAAACAAAGATATTATCCAAACTTCATATATTTCAATCAACAAGTTTTCTTAATACATATATGTATATGAAGCTCTAGCAATGTATAAGTTTGGTTTGCAAATAGAGTTTAATCTTTGTATTCAACTATAGATACAAATCAATGAATATTGCAACAAAGATTTTTCTCACACAGACAAATATCTCTTTAAGGATTTATCAAGGCAAAGCACACTAGATATTTGAAAGTATTTTGAAATGGTTTTTGCAATCCACACCAAATACAAAACTTCACAAGGTATTGCAATGAATGTGCAATACTTGGAGGTTTAATATAGGTCTTCTTAGGAGAGACTTATTAACAAAGTCTCCTAAGAATACTTGGGTTAGCTCTAAATTAAAATCGTCAAAAACAATTACCGCACTTGGGAGAGCTACCCTAGAGAGCAACAACACCTAAATCACACTTACAAAAATGTTTGAGAGGAAGATCTGGTAAGAATAAGTGTTGGAGGATCAGTAAATGAGTATTATAATCTTTAGGATTTTTAGAGAATTTCTCCTAATCAAAGATTGCTAATCCATACTAATTTTCTCAAATGATCTCATATATATAGGCATGGGAGAAAATATGACCGTTGAGAACCTATTGGGTATTATTAGAAAAGTTTAATGATGTTTAAAGCATTTTAACCCCGTTTAAAAAATATTAATTACGGTAAAAAATCAGGGCAACCCGAGAGGTCCAGTCGACCAGAACAAGTTCGATCGACCAAGTCTCATATGGGTTGGTCGACCAGGGAAATATTGAACTAAGGGCTCGATCAACTAGGAGAGGGCGATTTCCTAATTTTCTGAGTTTCGGTCGACCAGGCCATTTTCAACTGGCTGGTTCGGTCGACGAGACCGCTGAAAATTCTCCGGAGGACCCTCCGGTCGACCAGGTAGTTGTAGTACAAAAAGTGGTCGGTTGACCAGATGGTCAAAATTTTGACCCAAGGAGGTTTCAGTCGACCAGGGCCTTTTGAACTACCTGGTTCGGTCGACCACGTGGTCAAACTTTTGACCCAGGGGGTTTCAGTTGACCAGGGCCTTCTGAACCACCTGGTTCAGTCGACAAGGTGATTAAACTTTTGACCCAGGGTGTTTTGGTCGACCAGGCCAAAATGAACTGGCTTGGCTAGTCGACCGAAAGTGCATCATGTGTGCATTTCGGTCCCGTATCAAAACAAACAAACCCTATTCAAGTACCTAACAAATACATGTTAACATGTGTGTGTCTTAGGGTGACTTGGGGTCCAATTTGAAGACACCGAAAAAGTCTAGTATGGTCGACCGAAGGGAATACCCTAAGGTCTTTCTATGGTCATTTTTGGTTTGTATCTGGTTTGAGCTTACAAAATAAATCATACATGTGATATGTGTGCTTATTACAAACCAAATGTCCTAATTACTATTACAGACCAATTAAATATATTACAATATGGAATAAACTTTGGTCTTCGGACTTTACTTGCTTTGTGCACTTCTTGATCTTATCATTCTTAGTTCCTGCACAAAACCTCAAACACTCATTAGATACAATGAGTATTTGTCATAATCAAAACCGGGTGTGACCAGTGAGGTCAACAATAACAATTGGGGTAGTTTTTCATTTCACACACTCTTTTTTGAGTTGTGTCATCTTCATACTAAACCCCAACTGCATAGCTATTGCATAATTATTTGAAGTATAACCTTGATTGGCTATTGTATGTTGAATTGAAATGTAATATGTACTGTATTTGTACTGAATGATTTATATTTGTTGCATGCTGAAACCTATTTGAAGGATGAATATATGATCAGTGCATGAAAATTGAACATCATCCTTGTTTGAAAATGCATTCATGTGTGCATGCAAATATACAGGGGAGCAAGCCCCACATTAGAAAATAAAATAAAGTTTTATTTTAGCATTCTTTTGGATTCATATGCATCATTGTTTTTTTTTTTGAGTCCTAAACTTGTATAAAAACCATGACCATCATATCCCGCTTTTATGGATCTATAATTTGATATGGATTGTTCTTGGGATGTATGAACGTCATTGTAGGACTTAATTTCAAATTTTCTAATGCATGTGTATTCTATAGGGATTTTATTGGTTGATAAAATGGCTTAATCTTTATCCAATAAAATTTTTTAAATTCGTTGCTTATACTGTTTAAACTCTTAATGAATTTTCACAATTAGTGTCAGTATAAGTAGTTAACAGCATCTAAGTTAGGATTCAAATCGAAAGGGGGAGCTTTCGAACATAAAGTTATAGTTTTGTGCCCACCAAATTTTTTTTGGCTTAGATCTGTATTGAACTATATTTTGGCATGTGCATTAAAGTATGATGATTTTCTTGAAAATCTTAAATTAAACATATATTGCTAGCCACAATGTCTTCAAATTTGTCATATGATCCCTGTTTTAAATTTTTTTGATATTTTTTGGATATGTATGGGTGTATTTTTCTGGTTAAAATATTTTGTTCTTAAACGTCTACTAGAAAAATAAAGCTTGCATGATCTTTAAAGTTTCTTTTTTTAGAAAGCATAATCCCCATTACTTATTGATAATATCCAAATAGAAAACATTTTAATCTTTATGGCAAGAAATGAACCTTTGATAGATAATATTTTGTTCTCTTGCTTCAAAATTTGTAAGCTTAAATGCATTCCTGACATATGCTTTTATAATGTTCTTAAAATCAATTGTGTGTCATGAAATTTTAAAATTTAAGGGCTTTATTTTTAAATGATCTTCTTATCATAGAATAAATTTGTTAGCCCTTTTTTCGATGAGAAAAGGGGGAGAAGTATTTGGAGCAAAAATATCATATAAATTGCATCCTCTTGCCCATTTGTTAATTACAAAATGGAAAATGATAAATGTGCTTAATTGAATATTTTTTAAATCGGCTTCAACATAAACTGCACATTAGACTAAACTGATCTCAAATACTCAACTTGAAATTTCTGAAGTCTTCATGTTTGTATATGCTTGAACTTTATTGAATATATTTTTTAAAATTATACATATTGTAAGGGGGAGCCTTGTCGGGCGAACTTAATTTTTGCTTTTGTGTTTGTTATCATAAAAAATGGGGAGATTGTTGACTTTTTGAGTCCTATTCCATTTTGATTATAACAAACCACAGTATCTTATTTGTGTGCCTTGAGTATTTGAACATGTTTATGTTTCAATAAGCATAGATAATAATGCAAAATGGAAGCTGTGAAAGCACTTCAATGTTCATACTTACAACGTATTCCATGAGAATTAAAAAGGGCAAAGCTTGAAGACTTATTTATTTTTTAGTTGTAATAATTATAGGTTTAATTTGTGTATGCATCTAATGATTTAAATTGAAGCTCTTACTTGACCTTAGATTGACCTTAGGATCCCAAGGTTTTCATGAAAACCTTTTATTCAAAAAGTTAAACTTATACCAAAATATATAAATTGGTTTTGAAATAAAAACAAGGGCAAAAATCATTTTTGAAATGAAAAACTCCAACACAAGTTTTTCAAAATCCCTCTCATGTTTCTTCCATCGAATTAATGATTACTTTTCTCGATCAATCTATTCTTATCTTAAAAAATGTTCAACATGAAAATATTGAGATTTTCGCATAGCTTTCTCTTGAGACCAAGAGCGTCCCATTTGGAGTTTTTCTAGAAAAAGTAATGCCCAAAATATTGAAAGGTGTCCACAGTAGAAAAATTCCCTTCATGTTTCTTCTGTCTCATTTATGAGTGATTTTATCAATCAATCACTCCTTATATTAAAACGTATTCAACATGAAAGTTGTGGTATTTTCTCTTAACATTCTATTGATACCAAGAACACCTAATTTAGAGTTGTATAGAAAATGTTATGTCCAAAAAGCTGAAGGATGTCTGCGTAAAAAGTGCTGCAATAGCTGAAAAATGGCTAGTTTTCAAAATAAACTACTATTTTGAGGCCCCAACGGTCATAAAACGGATATTTTGGGCTTTTGCCTATAAATACTAGCCTAAACAACTTGAAAATGTTAGAGAAACACTTGGGAGCACATCTACACATTCTTTGTTTCTTGTTCTTATTTCCAAACCCATTTTGAATATCAAAGTTCATATTTTCTCCTTCTCTTTCATTTTGAAAACTCTTTTGGGAGAAAATCTTTTGGGTTATCCAAGGAAGCTTTAAACATATATCCATTCATATATTTTTGTTTCAAAGGCTTCTTCTTCTTGAGGTAATTTTTGAAAGCTTGAGCACATATTCACATCTATATATTTTGCTTGAAAGCTTTCTTGCTTTTGAAAATCAAAGTTCATTTTTTCTCATACTTCTATTTTGAATATATTTTTGGAGAAAACATCTTGGGTTATACAAGCAAGGTTTGAGCATATATTAACGTCCATATATATTGCTTGAAAACCTTCTTGTTCCTTGAGTTTATTTTGAAAGCCTTAAGCATATATTCAAATTGTATATATTGAATCAAAGGCTTCTTTTTCTTGTGGTATTTACAAGGTCAATCTAGAAGAAATATTTTTCTCCTACTCTTCCTTTTGAAAAAATCTTTTGGAGAAAATATTTTAGGGTCTTACAAGAAATCTTTGAACATATTTAAACTCATTTATATTGCTTGAAAAGCTTCTTGATTCATCAAAGGTCAATTTAAAGAAAATCATTTTCCTACTTGTCGCGACGTCTCGGGAGCGCGTGTGCCCCGGGCGGCGAAATAAAAATCAATTTTAATTTTTTTTGGGAAAAACAGGAATATCGGAGTCGTCACTAACCTTTAGTGCGGTTAGAACACATGATTAGTACCCTGTTAGGGGTAGAATCGGTCTACATTACCAGAGTTGGGGTCGGGAGTTCGGTTACGCGAGGGGAAGGTACGAGCACCCCCTACGCGCCCGTTCTTACGAATGGTACCTAATTAATTTGAAATTATCCCTAAGTTAATCTAATAAGTCTTTAAATTACTCCTTTTTATGAATTAATAAATACATATGAAAAATAAATAAATAACTAAATAAATATAATATATACATATATATTCCCTCAGAACTTAAAAGTACGTGAAGCCCGAAGGCTAATACCCCCCGCAATAAAATCATAGGGATAATAATTAAGAAAATACACTCCCAAAATTTTGAAATTGTATATTAAATTTCTATAGGAAAATACTAGTATGGGAGGTTTTAATATATATTAATAAGATAATAAGTGAAGATACTACACTATCCCTAATAATATTAATAATAACACATATCTACTAAGATATTACAAGTACTAAAATAAGTAATATAATCCCACATACCATGTGCATTAAGATCATAAGTACATATTATTACTTAAGATATTATATCACTGAATTATTACCCAAAAATACTCAAATCACTAAATATAATTACCTAGAGCCCTAAGTTACTAAATACATTGCATTATTACTAAATATGTAATTGCCTAAAACCCTACTTTACTAAATAGGTATCATTACTCAAAGTATTACTTTTATTACTAAATATGTAAAAACCCTAAGTTGCTAGTATGTGATATACATGTAACTAAAATTATTAATTTACATATAATGTCAATAAAACACCAAGCTATTAAATATGGAATACCACATTATCACAATAATAAATTTACAATATTATAAAAATGCTAATTAATATAATAAAAATATAATATCAATAAAAATTCTACCACACTAACATTAATCATTTAACATATATACAATAGATACTACAAAAATCTAACCCTACAATATGAACATTAACATTAATAACAAAATTCAAACTTTGGATGTTAAAACGACAAAAATTCTACAATAATAATAATAATCGTTCAACCATAAACACAACAAAAATGAAAACATGAATATCAACACTTAAACAAATCTTACAACGTTGTAAACCCTACACCATGAATATTAAATAATGTATAACAACAAGACAAACAAAGCATATATATTAAACATTAAAGCAAACATTACAATCCTAAAACCTTACAATAACAACCCTAGAGTATATGTAAACATTATCATAAAAAAAAACTTTGAAACTACTCCAACAATTAATAATCTCACACCCCAGATAAATATAAACAAGAAATAATGTGACTAATTCAACACCAATAAAAAAAAAAGTTTAACTTAAATAATAACAATAAATCAAGCATACTGAACATATAAATAATAAAACATACTAAAAAGACTCAAAATATTATCTTATCAATACTTGACCCTAAATAATACAATACCAATTCAATATATATACATATACACACACACATAATACAACAGCAAAGGATATATTTTTTTAACTATCAATTATTAAATAAATACACAATTACACAGAAATCTAGAATTTAAAACAAACAAAAAAATTCTGCAGTAAAAATGACTAGTTAATATCACAGAAAAATAAAACAATACACATGGGTATCTGTAATGAGCTGTGTGTGAGGTATGTGCGTTCCCTGTTCATGGTGCCGTGTGTGTGTGTGTATCGTGTTTGAGTGCAGGGACTTACAGAGGGGGGGTGCAGCCGGGAGACGCCGACGGTGGCGGGAGTGAGTGACGGCGATGGTGACGGGAGTGAGTGACGATGGTTGCTGCGCGTGGCCTCGGATCTGTGGACAGCTGGGCGTGTGGCAACTCCTGCAGTGGTGCTCGGGTCCTCGGGTGGCTATGTGGCCTGCCGGTGTGGAGGAGAGCTTCGGGTTGCTGTTGTTCAGCGGCGACTTGCAGTAGCGGCGGTGATTGCTGGGGAGGCCACCGGTGTTGGTCGGTGCAGCAAGGAGGATCTGGAGCGGGAGGAAATCACGGCTGCGGGAACTTCCAACTGGTATGGCAGTTCTGATAGTGGAGAGGACGGTGGCTGGAGCTCTCGTTCGTGGTGGCCAGAGAGAACGAGATGCTGAGGGTGGAGGCTGTGCGGATGCTTGCTGGCTCGTGGTGCGGTTGGTGGCTCGCCGGAGTTGCAGCAGGAAGAGGCGGCAAGGGGAGGCAAGGTGAGTTTGAGGGAGATTGGGGGAAGGGAGAGATGAAGAGAAGAGAGGTCTGGTGAGGGCAGAGAATCAGTGAGAAGAGAAGGGAAATTGGGCTGGCTAGCAGGGAGGAGCCGGGTTGTTTTTTTTTCTTCTTGCGCTCACCTCCCCCCCCCCCCAGCTGTCTTTTGGAGAGAAGCAAAAGGGTCCTTTTATAAAAAATTTTAGAAACCCTAACTCTCTCTTTTCCTTTTTGGTTTATTGTATTTTTATTATATATTTTTCTTTTATATCTTCATGGAAATAATATATATGAGTATAATTACTATTATGGTAATAATGATATAATAATAATAATAATAATAATAAGGTAAAAATAATAATAAAGTGAATATAGAAATAAAAATAATAATAAATGATAATAATAGCAAGAGTAATAAAAATTAATGATAATAGCCAAATAATAATAATGTTAATAAAAATAATAATAATAATAACGGTAAATATAGTGGTAAAAATAACAAATAAAAATATTAATAATAGTGTAAATAATAACAATAGAAATCTTAGTAATAATAATAATAATAATAATAATAATAATAATAATAATAATAATAATAATAATAATAATAATAATAATAATAATAATAGTGATAATAAAAATAAGGTAATAATAATAATAATAATACAATGAGAAAGGACCCCTTGTTCCATTTGGCTAGGGCAAAAATAGGGTGTCTACACTACTCTCATTTATTTTTATTGCAAAACATTTTTGAGAGGGTTACATATACTCCATCGATCTTCAAATATAAATTCTTTTGAGAGTGCGTAAAGAACTTCATATTGTACATCCCAGCTTATTTGAGAGGCATTTGTTTGTACAAAAAATTTTATTTTCATGTCTTTGTATCCCTGTGGTTCGAGTAGTGAACTGTGTTCTAGGTGTGAGGTACCGCCTGTGGAGTAGGTGCTCCATCCTGTAAGGAGCAGTTGTAACGGTTTGGCTCTGCTCGGTTAAGGGAGCTATGGAGACTCCACCCTGTAAGGCGAAATGGTTTGACTCTACCAAGTAAGTGAGTTAGGGGGACTCCACCCTGTAAGGAGTTGTAAACGACCTTCTGCTCTACCCAATTAAGTGAGCAGGATAGTGGAATCATTAAGCGGGTTTGCTTGGGACGAGGACGTAGGCAGGGTTTGCTGAACCTTGTAAAAATTGTGCTTGCATGCTCTCTCTTCTCTTCTCTCTTTATTTTTAGTAATTCTATGCTTGTATTTAAGTTGTTATGATTGTTGCATTTATTTTAAATATTTGCATACATTAGTATTTTAGGGATTTGAGAATTACTTGTAAAACTCTAGGCTTGTGAAATACTAACTATGTTTTAGAATTAGGACTTAAAGGACCTAGTTTTTTTAAATACCCAATTCACCTTTCTCTTGGGAATACACCAATCCT
The DNA here is from genome assembly GCF_029873635.1 of Malania oleifera. Classification (NCBI taxonomy): domain Eukaryota; kingdom Viridiplantae; phylum Streptophyta; class Magnoliopsida; order Santalales; family Ximeniaceae; genus Malania; species Malania oleifera. Next base: position 29,478,500 of record NC_080428.1, on the reverse strand, counting down.
CACACTTGGTATCAAAGTCTCGTTACAAAAAGCTTAACCGTTTTTGTTAAAGATCTTATGACTCTTGTTGGTGTATCCCCGTTTTGTGAAGGACAAATCCACACTAGGCCTCCAATATTTTGTGGCGAAAATTTTTTCATTTGGAAACTAAGAATGAGCATTTTTATAAAATCTATAGATTTGAGGTCTTGGAAAGTAATTGCTAAAGGGAATTTTATGCCCATGAAAATAGTTAATGATATTGGAATTCCAAAATTAGAATATGAGCTCAATGAGCATGATTGGAATTTATTGCAAATCAATTCTAATGATATAAACATGCAATATTGTGCTTTGGATTCTAATGTCCTTCATGAAATCATAGCATGTCATAGTGTAAAGGAAGTATAGGAGGAGTTAGAAAAGAAATATGGAGAGTCCAAAAAAAAGGAGACCACTGCTCCTAATGAACCGAGCTCAAATGTTCATGAAGGACATAAGTGTTTTATTGCATTAATCGACGAAGAGGTACACTCCTCTCCTTTTAATTCTCATAATGATTCTCATAATGATTCATACGATGATTGTGATAAATCTTGTGATATATATTGTGATAATGCTAGTGAATCTTATGATGAATCTGATAGTGATAGCATGCCATCTTATGAGGAATTACAAAAGAGATTTATTAAGGCTCATAAGATTGTAATAAAGTTGTCTAAAAAGAAAACACTTTTGAAAAATGAAAATAAAATTTTAGCAAAACAAATAGTTTATTTAAAAGAATCTCATACTATCCTAGAGAAGGAAAATATTGAAAAGGAAGTAGAAATTAAGGAATTAGAAACAAGAATAAGGCATCATTGAAAGTGTTGACCTAACATGGCTTTCAAATTTCGTTTTGATGATAACAAATGAAGGTTGATTTAACATGTGTTGTTAAGTGATGATGTTTCAGGAATGCTTAATTGAGAAAGTTCAAAATATCAAAGGAAATGCAAGTTCAAGATCACCAAGGACCACAAAGCCACACTTATTTTCAAAGTGATCCAAAGGAAGCTCAAGTGAACCAAAATGATCAAAAGCATATGGAAGCCTAAAGTTAACTCAAGCTCAAGTCAAGAGAACTCAAAGCAAAGACACATAGAAAGACTTTAGGCTTAGAGTATTTAAGGTTATAGGTTGAATTATGTAAGTACTTCATATTGAATATCATGTGAAATGCTTTGAAGCTCATTATGATTTGTCTTGGACTTAGAGACCCCGTTTTAAAACCCTAGAAAATGTTTTTATAAGTAACAAAGTAAAAGAGCCAAGTGTTTTTAAAAACTGAAGATTTTCCTCAGGCGACTAAAGAATAAGTTCAGGTGCCTGATGATTTTCCTGATAAATTTCTGAAGAGGCGGTATAACCTCAAGCAACTGACCCTTGTCACCTCCGGCGCTTGACCCTATTTTCAATTGAAAAATCACAGTTTTAAGGAACCTCAGGTGACTAACCCCGAGACTTCAAGCGCCTGAACACTGTTAATAACTATATTTTTTAAAATTTTTAAAATTCAAAATTAAGTTTCTTGTGCCCCAAATTTTTTAAAAAAACTTGAGAAATACTCCAACTAAATTTGGACAATACGAATTAACCTTTTTGAGCCTATAAATACATGTTTTCACAAATCAAACACAAACCAAGCAATTGAAAATATGCTCTTAAGCTGGAAGCACTCTTGTTCTCTCAAAGTTCTCTCTTGCTCACTCTTGCAATCTAATAATTACTGAAAACTTGAGTTGCTGATCATTCTTCTCTGAGCTCTACAATCTGAATTGTTGATTTCCATCTAAAGAAGTATTCCGATGAAATTGTTCTTGAGCTTCAACTCTATTTCTTTTGATATTTGTTACTGAAGTATATAGTGATTTCAATTGTACTAACTAGCTCTATGTGAGAGCATTCTTTGTACAAAAGAAATTTGTTTCTTGTTTCTTGTTTCTTGAAGATTCAGGTGATTGGATTGTTGTAACCCAGTGTGAGGTATCACTTGGAGAGGGAGCTCCACCCTAAAGAAGGGTTGTAATTGGTTTGTTCTGCCCGAAAAGGAACAAGTTAGTGGAATCCTTAGGTGGTCTTGCCTAAGGCAAGGACGTAGGGTGGGGATAAGCTGAACCTCGTAAAAAATCTTGGTCTCACTCTCTCTACCTTTTTTTATTTAAATTCCAGCATATACAAATTGTGTTTCAAAGTGCAGGATTGTTGAAAAACTGAGATTGAGAAGACCTTTTAATCTAAGAAAGTACGTTGGTTAATATTTTGCGGAAACCTTAAAAGGAGTACGTTGATTTGACCACTTGCAAAAATCTTGATTAAAAGGAGCACTGAAAAAATCATTCATATAGGGCTACAAATTGAAAGTTGGCAAACACTGAAATAAGAAAGTGTTGTAAGATTTCACAATTTGGTTAAGTATTGTGTGATTGGGTAATTGTTTATTGTTTGGTTTGTGATTGGTATTTGACTTGTGTTTTGATTGTGATTGATTTAACATTAAGTCATTCTTGTGTGTTTGCTTAAGTTTTTTTTTTGAAGGTTGAAAATTCAGAAAAACACTTAAAAGAATTTTTATAAACCCAATTCACCATCTGTCTTGGGATAACACCTTGACTTTTCAGAAAGAACTAGAATCTAAAATTCTTGTTAATAAAGAAAATGATTTGAGAATCATGAGATTAGAAAACAGGAATGAAATGTTGGAGAAAGAGCTAAAATTCTTAAGATCCCAAATTTTCAGTGATAATGTAAAGGATCTTCGTATTTCTGAACTTTAGTGTAAAGCAAACAAGATGACCAAAGAGTTCGTAAAATACATGTTGTTTACAAGGGCTTAAAAGATTTAAAAATTCAAGGCTTAGAAAGAAAATTAAAGGACCACGCTAGGATCATCCATACATTTACAAAAGGTAAGGAAATTTTCGATAAATTATTAGGCTCACAAAAGATGACCCTAGATAAGGAGGATATAGGATTTAATAGCATTGAAAATAAGAGAAAAATATCCTGTACATAGGGTACTTTGTAAAAGCATCAAAATTCTATGCTAGTACCTCCTCCGACCCATATGCTAACACCACATGCTTTTTAAGCTAAAAGAAGGGTCATATCAAGTTTGATTGCCCGTTTAAAAGAAAAGGCATGAAACCCAAACAAGTCTGGAGAGTCAAAGAAACAGAGGGTTTTAACCCACCAAGACTAAAAGAAAATTGGGTTGTCAAGAAAGCAAACCCCTTAGGAATCAAGGAAAATTGGGTACCAAAAGAAATTACATAAATTATTCTTGCTTAAATTTTAGAATTTGATATAAAAAGGAGGTTATGATAAGTAAAGGCTTGGGAAGTGGATTAGTGCTTGAAAATTGCAGTGAAAATGTCCAAACCATTCGATTAACATATATATCATATTGATTGGTTAATATTTGATTATATTGAATTCCACTTCCAAATGGGCAAATGCATCTTCATTTGTTAAATGATTCTTAATGCCATATGAATGCTTATATACGAATGTCTTTAATATAGCATATTTTGTCCATTACAAAAATTTGAGTTTTAGGGGATTAATCTTGTACTTTATATTACCTAACCCTAAACTCATCTTGGAGATTTAATGCTAAATCATAATCTAGAGTTGCTAGCTTTCCGCTTTTTTTTTTATGAACATATTTAGTGGAAATTTTGGATGATAGTATCAACAAATGGGTTCGCCAAATGCTAATTCAAGAACCCACACTCAATCATGAACTACAATTGGTGTATTCTTCAAATTTGCCATATGATCCCTGTTTTAATTTTTTATGATATTTTTTTTTATCTATTGAGTGTATTTTTCTAGTTAAAATATTTTTTTTCTTAAACGTCTACTAGAAAAATAAAGCTTGCATGATTTTTAAAGTTTCTTTTTCAGCAAGCATAATCCTCAATACTTCTTTTGGTTCTCTGTATGGTTTTTTCATACCCCTCATGCCCTGCTACTTCATTGTCATGAACCATTTGCAATACTTGTTGCTTGATTTGTGCATTTCTGCCTACAAACAGCTTGCCTTGTACAATAATAACCCATCCCTCAGGGTGAACCCTTCTGCTTATGTGCCCGATTGAATTTGTTGAATAAGATTTATTATGTCACTGTCATCTGCATATGAGGCTTTTAAATCATCAATCCACCAAATAGTGGGGAATGAAATAACCATTATACTTGCATCTTTGTCTGTTGCATGATTGTTTACTATATTGAGAGTGTCACTTTCTAAATCTTTTCTAAACAGAGCATCTACTACTCGATTCTCTTGTCCCTTTTTGTACTATACTATAAAATTGTATCCCAGTAGTTTTGTGATCCACTTTTGTTGCATTGGAGTGCCCATTTTTTGTTCCAACATTAATTTTAAACTCTGTTGATCTATTTTGACAATGAATGACTGCCCTAAGATATATGGTCACCATTTCTTAACTACTGTGACTAAAGCTACCAATTCTTTCTCATATGTTGACATGAGAAGGGTTCTACCTTTCAATGCTTGACTAAAGTATGTGATTAGGCGTCAAAGATGCATAATTAGGTATTTAAAAGTATTGATTAAGGATTGCAATTTCACTTAAATGCCTAATTATGTCCAATATTTCAATATTGAGCTCAATTTATAATATTTGAATTTTTATTCTATTTTTATCCATAAATTGACAAGCACTTGCGTTTAATGATTGCAGGGTATTTTTGCAAATTAAAAAGAGAAACAAAAAGGAGATTTTAGCATAATGATATAATTAAATTGGAAGACTACATGGGCCATACGACCAAAGGCAATTAGATTGAAGGAGTATTCAGCCAGCACACAAAACAAAAAAAGGGAGCAAAGGGCCCAAATAAAAGCAAAAAAAAAAAAAAAGCATGCATGCAAGATAGGCCATTCGGCCTCTCAAGAAGTGGACTGGGCCGAAGATATAGAAAAGGAGGCGTTGCTTGGCCATGAACAAAAAAGAAGAGATTAGGGCAACCAAAATGGGGAGGTTTTCTAGGGGAATAGAGAGTAGCAGCGGGCTATGCAGGAGGGAACAAGCTACTGTGTTGCAGCTGAAAAGGAGGAGAAAATATAGTAGCCAAAGTTGTTGTGCACAAGGCTCTCTCACACTTTCAGCCATCTCTCACCATCTCTCCATCTCTCTCTCTCTCTCTCTCTCTCTCTCTCTCTCTCTCTCTCTCTCTCTCTCTCTCTCACACACACACACACACACACACACACACACTCACTCACTCACTCACTCTCTTCCTCTCTCATCTCTCCTTTGTTTCTTTATTTCAAAGTTCATTTTAATACATTGTTTTGATATTTTATTGTTGGATTAAGTTGTATTTTACTTTATTAGTTGAATAGTTTACCATTAGCTTAATTAGTTTCTTGTCTTGTAGTTTAATGTTTTGAATGATTCAAGGTTGGGTTAATTAGTTCTTTTAGTTTTAGCATACATTTAGTTATTGTTTTGAATAATTTATTATGGAGTTAATTAGTGTCATTGTCTTTTATTTTATTGTCTTATCATTAGATTAGTTTGCTTCTATTCACTCTACGAGTCCAATCCGGTTTTGATAATGAAAAATCACTAGGTATTTGATATGTGTATTGAGTTTGTGAACATGAATTATATTAAGTATGCACGGAAGGATAACGAGTCATGGAAGCCATAAAGTAAAGCTCACATATCTTGGCAAGATCCATAGAACTCAAAGAGCATAAGAATCAAGATGCAAGCGGCAAACTTCAAGAACATCATGGGAATGGGTACTTAGAACTCATGTATTTACATTTTCGTATAATTTATTTTGAGGCTCAACATATACCTTAGAATGAATTTAGGATTCATGCATATCATGAACATCATTAGGGGACATTCATGGACTTAGAAATAATGTCAAAACCCTGGAAAATGTTTTTATAAAAGAGACAAGAAAGAAAGCAAAACAGATTTTTGAATTGGAAAGAAAATATGCAGAAATTGGGAACTTCAGATGACTGAACTTTAAGTTTGGTTGATTGAAGAATTACCTTAGACATCCGAAGAATAAGCTCAGTTGTTTGAATATTTATTGGTGAAAAAAAGAAACTGGCAGAAGCACCTCAGATGACTGAACTTTGACTTCGGTCGTCTAAACTCGACTCTTCGGTCGTCTGACCCTTGACCTCGGTCATTTGACCTTGACCCTTGACCTGGGTCGTCTAACCCTATGTCCAGGTTATTTTTTCAAAGGATAAAAATGACTTCAGTCGTCTGGGCCCTTGACCTCAGTCTTCTGAACTTGCAGGAAAGATTAAAAATTTAATTTTTATTGAGCAAACACGTGAGCTATCTTTTGATCCAACTGTTGAGATCTATTCTAAGGGTAAGACACTATATATACTGAATATCTAAACCCTTGTAAGTAGAGCAAAGATCAACAAGAATAAAAGAGAACACTTTTTGAAAGCGAATTGAAAAACTTGAGCTGATTGCGATACGTTTGCCTGCGCTCCAACTTATATTCATCTTCTTTGGGAAAATCTACTCAAAAAACCTAAAGGGATCTCACTCATTCATCTTTCATTTGATTTGGTATTGAAGCTTGATTAATCTATTTAGTTTTTTTCAAGAGATTCTCATATCAACATCTGTTCTTGAACATCGTTAGAGAACTTTGACATTGAGCGTGCATATACATATAAAAATTGTTTGTGACAAGATCATTGCTTGAGAAAGTTTTTAGCTACTGATTGAAAAGTTGTTGATTCAAGAGTATATATATATATATATATATATATATTTTTATAGAGCTTATCATTGCAAAATCTATTTTTGAATATTTGATAAGAGATTGATCGTGTGTGTGTATAGAGCAAATCATTTTTGAGAAGATTACCACTTGAGAAGCTTTAGTTATTGATTAAAATATTTTTGGTTCAAGTGAGTTTTCATTCAAAGATTTGGTAGTTTTTCAATATAACAAATCTACTTATTTGAAGATCCTTTATGTTTATAACTATATATGTATTGAAGGATATTTTCTGAAAATCATTTAGTAAGTGTGTTGATCTTTGGTATTCTAATCATATAGTTACATATATATATATATATATATATATATATATATATATATACACATTAAGTCAAATATTACCAAGATCATCTTAAGATTGAAATATTGAGAGAAATATTGTTTGTTTGACAAAGTGTTTTTAAGATCTTTGCAATCATCAAAGTTGTTTTTATATTCAAAGATTTACCCTAATATTCTCCAAAGTGCTTAAATCTATCACTACTTGGGAGTTTTGACATAAAGGAAATTTGTGTGTTGAAGCATATCATTCATAAATGATTGTATCATTTCATACATTCAGAGCTTCAAATTTAATCATATGTTAATGTATTAGGAATTTGAATTGTACTCACTAGCTTTTTTTGGAAGCAATTTTGAGTGTTTTACAGATTCATTGTATTCACGGTTTGGCTTGTGAACCGGGGTGTGAGGAGAGAGTTGTATCTCTTGTAAGGAGCAGAGTAAGAGGGAGTTATACCTCTTGTAAGTAGCGGATTGTAAGGGAAGTTCCGTCCCAATTTAAGGAGCAGGTGTTAGAATTGGTGTATTAACAAGAGGGGGAGTGAATTGGAAATTTTAAACTTTCTTCCTAGGTTTAACTAATCCAATAATCAGTATTACACAAACCTAGGGTCTTTCTATGCAATTCCAAATGCGTATATAAAAATGATATGGAAATTAAATCGAATGCATCATTCACACCATAACATACATGTGCGGTAAATATAAAGTACAGAAATATAAACAAGGCACACGATATGTTATCGGGGTTTGGCCAACTGTGCCTACGTCCCCGCCTCTAGCTCGCAAGCCTGAGGATTCCACTAATAGCTCACTTAATGGTGGAGCAGCACCATTTACAACCAGGTCAAACTAGCACAGGGCTGACCTCAACTTTAACCAGGTCAATTAGTAGGGCTGACCTCTACCTACACGCCTTAATAGGACGATGCACCTAGCTTTCCTAACCGAGTCTAAGCTAATCCGGGACTATTCCAAGGCTAGTCTCTCTCTTCAGACCCATGCCTAGAAATACAACAGATGTGTATTACAATCAAATGGTACAGTGATTGTACTTTCGTGTAAAGCAGATATGTACCCAAATACGTGCAATAACATACACCACTATATGATTCAATATGTAAGCTCAATGTGGTCTAGATGGTTCAACTCTCAAAAGTATTTTCTATTAGTGTAATGCATACGTGAGAGTGTCAATCAAGCAATCTTTGTATCATAAGATATTCAAGAAAAATGTTCACACAAAGATGCTAGCCAAACAGTATATATGTATATTTCAATGAGCGGGTTTTCTCAATCGTATGATGCTTTAATAATGTATATGTTTGGTTTGCAAAAAGATATTCAATCTTTGTATTCAACAAAGGATATATGAGTTAATGAATATTGCAACAAATATTTTATCACATAAACAAATATCTCTTCAAATATTTTTCAAGATAAAAGCGCAATAGATATTTGAAAATGTTTTTACAACCAAAATACTATACGATCTTCTCAAGATATTACAATGATTGCAACCTTAGAAGATCTGTCAAAGTCTTCTTAGGATAGACTTATCAACCAAAGTCCCCTAAGAATCTTTAGGTTTTGCTCTAAAAAAAAATCGTGTCAATCAAATAGAACAAGGAGAGCAAACCTTTCCAAACAAACACTCAATCCACTTACTAATGATATAGACACAAATAGAAGGTAAGCATGAGTGAATGAGGCTAAAAAATGAGTAGTATAGGCTTTTGGGTTTTCAGAGAATTCTCCTCTAATCAAGGTAGCTAATCCATGCTTCATTTTCAGAAATGATCTCATATATATAGGCATGAGAGGAAATATAACCGTTGGGGACCTAATGGGTATTGTTTAGAAAGTTTAATGATGTTTCAAATATTTTAACCCTGTTTAAAAAATATTTAACTGCGGTAAAAATCAGGGCAACCCGAGAGGTCCGGTCGACCAAAATAGTTTTAGTCGACCAGGTCCCATGTGGTTCGGTCGACCAGGGAAATTTTGAACTAAGGACTCAGTCGACCAGGAGAGGGCGATTTCTCAATTTTCTGAGGTTCGGTCGACCAGACTGCTAGAATTTCTCCTGAGGACTCTCTGGTTGACCAGGTAGTTAGAGTACAAAAAGGGTCGGTCGACTAGATGGTCAAATTTTTGACCTAGGGAGGTTTCGGTCGACCAGGGCTTTTTGAACTACCTAATTCGGTTGACCAGATGGTCAAACTTTTGACCCGGGGAGGTTTCGATCGACTAGGGCTTTTTGAACTACTTGGTTCAGTCGACCAGATGGTCAAACTTTTGACCCAGGGAGGTTTCGGTCGACCAGGCCAAAATGAACTGACTGTGCTGGTCGACCGAAAGTGCACCAAGTGTGCATTTCGGTCCCGTTTCAAAGCATACAAGCCCTATTCAAGTGCTTAACAAGTATGTGTAAATGTGTGTGTCCTAGGGTCACTTGGGGTCTAATTTGAAGACACCGAAAAAGTCCGGTGTCGTTCGATCGAAGCCTAAGGTCTTTTTAAGGTCATTTCTCATTTACAGTTTGTTTAAAGTTACGTAATAAATCATACATGTGATGTGTGTGAGCTTATTACAAACCAAAGTCCTAGTTACTATTACAGACCAATTAAATGCAATATATTACAACATTGAATGGAAATTGGTCTTCAGGCTTTGCTTGCTTTGTGCACATCTTGATCTTAACACTCTTAGTTCTTGCACAAAACCTTAAACACTCATTAGATACAAAGAGTATTTGTTATAATCAAAATCGGGCGTGACCAATAACGTCAACAGCAGGGATTATAGTGAAATCCTTGAGTGTTTGCTCAAGGCGAGGATGTAGGCCGAGTTGGCTGAACCTCGTAAAAACTGCATTTGTCTTCTCTTTTCCCTTTACTCTTTACTTTTTGCACTACGTTTGATTTACTCGTATTGCATGTGTAGGTTGAATAACATTACACACAATTAATTGGGTAAGAAGAACTCATTGGTAAAATAAATTTGTCTTTGTCATAAATTCCTGAAATTGATTTGCTAAATATACAAATAGGGATTAAATGGTAAATAGATTTAAAGAATTTTAAAATACCAATTCACCTCCCTCTTGGGATTACACCTAAATCAACAGCTTCTTTATTTTTAATTTTTTAATTATTTTAGTTTCTTGAATGAGTAATTGTTAGTTAAATTTGTTCTTTTAATTTGTTGTCTTTTATTTTATTTTATTGTTGCAATAGTTTGTTGGTAGTTTAGTTTGTTCCTTTAATTTTAGTATCCAACCCAAGAATATGAATATGAACTGTGTTCAGTAAATATTTTTTTTTTATTTTCTCCTTGTTGTTTTAACGTGAGTTTGAAATTAATATGTTTTCCCTGAGGAGACGATCTAGCCTTTTGGGCTAATTATTATGCAATAGAACTCCTATACTTAAGATAACTTTTGTGCTGCTCATTTTAGAGAGAGTCAAGTTTTTGGTGCCGCTGCAGGGAATTGTCAAATTTAGTTTCAAACTAGTGGTTTCCCTTTATTTTAAATTTTCTCATACTCAAAAAAAAAAAAAAAAATTTCATGCTCATTTGAGTAGCTTTATCTTTGTTGCATTTTTATTTGTTTTCTATTGTATTGGTGAGTGTATGCTATTTGGATTGATGCTTGATGCCTTGTGTCAGAGACATTTCAAATTGATTATACAAAATTTCACCTAGTACTAGTAGTGATATTCACAGCATAGAGTCAGATAGTTCTTTTATATCTTTTACAAGTGAGGATACTAAAATTAATTTATACAATCATTTCGTGGAAGAGAGTTTTGAAGAAACTATGGTTGCATCTGCACTACACACTCTTAAAGATTTTTTGGAGCCCACACGAACTACTACACCATCATGCATTGTTTGACCTAATGATGCACCTAATTTTACGATTAAGCATGGGATGATATCAATGACACATTAGTTCCACGAAATGGATTATGAGAGTCCTTAGTAGCACCTAACAGGCTTTGAGTTTGCTTGCACTATTTTTATTACTAGAGCTAGAACTAATGAGTTTATTAAACTTTGTTTATTTCCTTTCTCTTTAAAGGATAAAGTGAAGATTTGGTTTAATTCTTTGAGGCCTAATTCTATCTCTAGTTGGACTGATATGCAACGTGAATTCTTTCATATTTTTTTTTTCCTTTTTAGAGAACCCAATTTCTGTAAGAGCAAATAAGTCAATTTATGCAGAAAGGTAATGAGACTTTCCAAACTTGTTGGGAAAGTTTTAAGGAGCTAATAAACATTTTTCCATATCATGGGTTTGAGTCTTGGAGGCTAGTCAATTATTTTTACACAATTTGCACTCTTGAATACAATTTGTTCAAACCATGTGCAACGGGGAATTCTTTAGCAAGGAACTAGATCAAGCACTCTCATTTTTTGATTACCTAGCTGAAAGTGCCCAACAAAAGAATACACAATCTAAGCAGGCACCATTAGTAATATAACCTCTCAGAGCAACTAGTGGTGGAGGTAAATATGAAATCAGAGCAGAAACTTATCTCCAAGCTTGTATTGCTGCTTTGACTACGAGGTTGGAGGTTATGGAATTAGAAAAGGTGAAAGCTGCGAAAGCAGTGGAGGTGTGTTCTCTATGCGCTGATTCTAGCCATAAGACTCAGGAATGTCTGATTATACCAGTATTATAAGAGAGCGGGTCTAATAAGATGTAATCAGCGAATTAGGTTAACAGAGCACCAAATTAGTCTCTCTTTAACACTTATAATCAGGGGTGGAGGAGTCATCCAAATTTTTCATGGAGGAATGATCAACTTGGTAAATCATCTTCATATTTTCAGCAACCTCCCTAATCCTATGCACCACCTTCTCAGCCGACATATCATCAGGCTGCTCTTTAGCATAAGTATCAGCCACCCTCATGATTCCAATCTAATGTAGCTGCTCAAAATATTCAAGCTCTAGCACCTGCTCCACCAAAGAAGTTTTTTTATGATAGCATGACACAGATGGCTAATACACTTTAGAAATTTTTGTAGATTCATGCCACAACTAATAGTCATAACACTAAGGCCATAAATGAATTGCGGGACACCATTAATAAGATAAACATGACATTGAGTACCCTAAAGAAGGGGAAATTTTTGGCACAACCTCAGCCTAACCCTCAAGTATATTAGCAACAACAACAACAAGCACATAATGTCTCAAGGGATTCTTTTGAGACAGTGAAGGCTGTTACTACTTTAAGAAGTGGAAAAGAAGTTTCCCGACCTAAGATATCCATCAATAGAAAAATAGTTGTCCTGACCCCTAAAGTTACAACTGAGACAGAAGAATCCAAAGAAAAATCAAAGGAAGCGGGCCCAGAATTGAAGAAATTAGTCATTGTAGAGGCCAAGACTAGTAAGGAGTACCGACCTGTGGTTCCCTATCCTTAGAGATTAACAGCTATATAGAAGAACAAATATCACACTGAAATTCAAGAAATCTTCAAGCAAGTAAAGATTAATATTGCACTTTTAGATGCCATACAACAAATTCCTTTGTGTGCAAAATTTTTAAAGGATTTGTGCACAGTGAAGAGGAAGCTGAATGTAAAGAAGAAGGCTTTCTTGACAGAGCAAGTCAGCGCATTAATATTGAGTGAAACCCATCAAAAGTTCAAGGATCCTAATTCTCCTACTATTTCTATTATGATCAGTGAATCTCGTATTGGGAGAGCTCTACTTGATTTGGGGAGTAGTGTGAACTTGCTACCATTCTCAATATATGAGCAGTTGGGGTTAGGTGAGCTGAAAAAAACTTCCATCATGCTATAGTTGGCTGACAAATCAGTCAAGGTACCACAGGGTATTATTGAAGATGTGTTGGTTCAAGTGGACAAATTTTATTATCTAGTGGACTTTGTAGTTTTGAATATGCAACAGCTAGTCTCCACCATTTACCAGGAACCTATCATTCTTGGATGTCCGTTCCTTGCTACCTCCAATGCATTGATCAATTGTCAGAGTGGAGTACTGAAGCTCACATTCGGGAATATGACATTGAAGATGAACGTGTTCAATGCCTACAAGATACCGAGTAGTTATGATGACTCAGAGGTAGATGAAGTTGATTTGATAGATGATTTTGATATTTCACACTTGTTATCGGTACTTGATTCTAAGAGTGCATTTAAGAATGACTCTTCCGTGTAGCTTGATGTTTTGTATGAGACAATTCCTTCGTCTAGAGAGTTGATAGAATCAGAGGGGTAGTTCACGAAGATAGAAGGTTCCACTCAATTATTAGACGTGAGTTACACGAGTAGTTGGCGTAAGCCAACCTTTGAACCTCTTGACTTACTAGAAGTCATGAAGTCATCGGGAGAAGAAGTCCCTACATTAGAGCTGAAACCACTACCTGAGGACTTCAGGTATGTTTTTCTAGGCCCAACTGAGGGCACATTTCCGGTGGTCATTTCTTCGCATCTTACTTTAAAGTAGGAAATCGAATTATTGTAGGTGCTAAGACAACATTGAGGAGCAATAGGCTGGACTATCGTAGACATCAAGGGTATTAACCCTTCAATCTGTACCCACAACATTTTTCTGGAAGGAGACGTGAGACCAGTTCATGATGCACAACAGAGATCAAATCCCACTATGAAGGAAGTTGTGAAGAAAGAGGTGTTGAAATTATTAGTTGCGGACATCATTTATCCTCTCTCCGACAGCAAGTGGGTAAGCCTGATACAGGTAGTTCCAAAAAAATATGGTTTAACTATTATTGAAAATGCTAGTGAAGAGTTGATCCCCTATTGGAAGGTGGGTTAGTCAAAAAGATTATTTCCCATTACTTTTCCTGGATCAGATAGTCAAGAAAGTAGTCGATAATGCTCTTTATTTTATTTTTTTTTGGATGGTTTTTCTAGATACTATCAAATTTTCTTAGCACCAGAGGATCAAGCGAAGACCACCTTCACTTGTCCATTTGGTACTTATGATTTCCGTAGAATGTCATTTGGTTTATGTAATGCACCTACTACTTTTCAATGTTGTATGATGAGCATCTTTTCTAACATGTTAGATGATATGTATGAAATTTTTATGGATGATTTTTTTATGTTTGGTAAATCTGTAGATGTCTATTTGAAAAATTTAACTGCTGTCTTGAAAAGATGTGAAGAGAAGAATTTGTCGTTGAATTGGGAGAAATGCCAGTTTATGGTCAATAGTGGCTTGGTACGTGGTCATCTAGTTTTTGAGTGTGATATAGAGGTTGACAGAGCCAAGGTAGAGCTGATTTCCCAGTTACCTGTCCCTAGGATAATGAGGGATATCCAGTCTTTTCTTGGCCATACTGCTTTTATAGGCGTTTCATTCAAGTTTTTAGTAGTATTTCTAAACCATTGTGTGCTTTATTGCAAAATGATACTAATTTCTTGTGGACTGATAAGTGCCAACATGTTTTTAAGACCCTGAAGAAACACTTGACAGTTGCACCCATTATGCAACCTCCTCGATGGGACTTGCCTTTCAAAATCATGACTGATGCTAGTGATTTCACTCTTGGTATCGTTCTTAGTTAAAGAGTCGATAAAAAGCCTTCTGTTATTTATTATGCAAGTTGTACTTTAAATGATGCTTAGAAAAAATATACCACCACAGAGAAGGAGTTGTTAACTGTAGTGCTTTCTTTAGACAAATTTCAATCTTATATTATTGGGTCACATGTTATTATTTTTACTAACCACTTTGCTTTAAAGTATTTGATCCGATGGATTCTTCTTCTTCAATAGTTCAACATTACCATGCAAGACAAAAAGGGAGTTGAAAACGTTGTAGTTGATCATCTTTCTCGTTTGTAGCTACCTGATGTATCTTTATCTCTTCCTCCCTTAAATGATGATTTTCCTGACGAGCATCTTTTTGTAGTATCACATGCTCCTTGGTTTGCGGAAATTGTAAATTACTTTGTCACGGACCGAATGCCAGAGCATTGGGCATCTTAGGACAAGCGTAAGTTTCTTGCACAGGTACAACACTATTATTTTGACTACCCTTATTTGTTTAAATATTGTGCTGATTAGTTGGCACGTCAATGTGTGCCTGATGATAAGTTTACCTTTGTGATGCATTTTTGCCACAATGGAGCGTGTGGAGGCCACTTTGCCATAAAGAAAATTGTTTCAAAAATTTTGCAAAGGTGACTCTATTGGCCTACTATGTTTAAAGATGTTGAATATTTTTTTCAAGACCTGTGAGCCTTGTCAGAAACTTGAAAAAAGTACAGCAAAAAATGAAATTCCTTTTTCCCCTATTTTAACTCTTGAAATTTTTGGTTGTTGGGGAACTAATTTTATGGGACCCTTCCCAAACTCCTTTGGGAATTCCTACATTTTAGTTGTTGTAGATTATGTGTCAAAATGGGTGGAAGTCATACCTCGTAGGACAAATGATCATAGGGTTATCATCTGATTTCTTAAAGAGTTGTTTGCACATTTTGGCATGCCCAATGCGATCATTAGTGATGGAGGGTTGCATTTTTGCAATAAACCTTTTAAAAAACTCATGCAAAAATATGGAGCGACTAACAAGGTCTCTACTCCACACCACCCTTAGACTAATGGTCAAGATGAGTTGGCTAATAGAGATATCAAGCTCATACTTGAGAAGACGGTCTGTCCTACTCAAAAGGATTGATTCGAAAATCTGGTTAATGTTCTTTGGGCCTACAGGATTGCCTTCAAAACTAATTTTGGAATGTCTACTTACAAATTAGTTTATGGTAAGGCTTGTCATTTTCCTATTGAAATTCAACATCGTACTTTATGGGCTATAAAACAGATTAACTTTTTACTTGATAATGCCAAAGGTTTAAGAAAGTTGCATATTTGTGAGCTTGATGAATCTAGGAGGGAAGCCTACGACAATGCTCACTTAGCAAAGGAGCGAATGAAGTTACTGCATGACAAGAAAATTAATATAAACAACTTCTCCTTAATCCGAAAATGCTTCTCTATAATTCTAGATTGCATCTTTTTCTTGGGAAACTGAAGCCCGAGGGGTGGCTCGTACATCATTAAAGAGGTTCATTCTTATGGCGTGGTAGACATTGTAGATCCAAAGAGGGGCAATAACTTCATAGTCAATGGACAACGTCTCAAGCCATTTGTGACTCCCTTTGATCCAGATGAAGTGGTCTTGCTTGTGCAAGACCCCAGGGGAGTCCTCTAACCTCTCTCTTTTATTGTCTTTCTTTTTCTTTTCCTTTTATTTATTATTATTTGCATCCTTATTTTCTTTATCTACTGCATTTGTTGGCTATGATTTTCTATTGTTTTTCTATTGGTTTGCTTCCCCCATGCACATCTTTTCCGTTTCCCTTATACTTTCGCATTAAGGACACTGCTCAGTTTAGTTGGGGGGGGGGGGGGAGAGCATTTGTATGTGCAATTGTGTGTCCTGCCATGTGATAGAATTTTAATGTGACATTTGCATGTGATGTTTGCACATGTTAGACAGTTTGGTCTGTAATGACCTAGAATTAAAATAATTAGAAAACATAATGAATAAAATGGATTAAAGGAAATAAAGGGAAGAAAGGAAGAATTTTATGAAAATAACAGGCCTCGTCGATGAATGTCTTGTATTAGTCAACGAGTGTCTTTCTAAGTTCGTTGACGAACTTGGTTTCTCATCGATGAAGGAATCCTGAGAGAGTATATTTGTGGAACTCTGAATTTTGTCGATGAATGTATCTTCTCATCAACGAAGTCTCTATAGCGCCTCGTCGACGAATCGACATGTCTCGTCGACAAAGCCTTGCCTATAAATAGAGAGTTCTTCATTTTCAACGAGAACACATGACCTCTCTCTCTCTCTAAGATAGTTTTCCCACATTCTCTCTTTGATCTCGGGCCGATTTTGACCCTGTTTGATGATCCAAAACCACTACGAGGTTCGTGGGATCGTTCTCTATAGGGCTTTAAAAGCTGATCGTTGGATTGTGAGGTTTAGGAAACATCCCAAAATTAGGTTAAGTGATTTATTTTGGGATTTTCTTAAGGAATGTTGTTATTTGAAGCCTAGGAAGTAGTAAATAAGTGTTTTCTTAAGATTTGAGTTAATTGGAATTTATTTTAATTAAGTTAGGATTTTTGAATTCAGGATCCAGGTGAACGTTGTGGGTATCAGTTCGGGGATCCTACAGGCGTAGTTTGAGAGTCAGGTAAGGGGGAAATTTATATATTAAATCAGGTTTTTCATAAATCAAAATGGATTATGTGTTATTTATATATATAACTGTTTTTATGTGGATTTAAAATGCCAACCATGAAATTTATGTTTTCTAAGCCTAGGGATGTTTATATGCTATGTATATGTGAAAGTAATTGAATGAAAGTGAAAAAGAATTTTCTGAGGAATTTAAGTAAGAAATGAAATGTAATTTCAGCATATAAATGTTAAATGTGGGTTGACTTATTTTACAGAAATGTATATGAATCTTACGGTTAAATAGTGTGGCATGAGTTTCTATGCAAGTATATGATAAATCTGTGAGATGCGAGCTAAGTAAGTAATGTATTGAGAATAAAATATGATATGGACAATGTTGCCTGTTTACATTGTTGACTCTACGAGTCCAATCCTATTTTGATAATGACAAATCACTTGGTATTTGATCTGTGCATTAAGTTTGTGAACATGACCTATATTAAGCATGCATAGAAAGATAACAAGTCATGGAAGCCATAAAGTAAAGCTAACATGGAAGTCATAAAGTAAAGCTAACATATCTTGGCAAGATCCATGGAAATCAAAGAGTACAAGAATAAAGATGCAAGCAGCAAAATTCAAGAACATCTTGGGAATGGGTATTTAGAACTTATGTATTTACATTGTTGTATGATTTAATTTGAGGCTCAATATATACCTAGGATGACCTTAGGTTTCATGCATTTCATGTATATCATTAGAGGATTTTCATGGACTTAGAAATACTTTTAAAACCTTGGAAAGTGTTTTTATAAAAGAGCCAAGAAAGAAAGTAAAAAAAAAATTTAAATTAAAAAAGGAAAAATTGAGAAAAATGGGACTTTGGTAGCCTGAACTCAACCTCAGTCGCCTGAAGAATTTCCTTAGGAGCCTAAAGATTAAGTTCGATAGCTTGAAAAATTAATGGGAAAAACAGAATTTGGCCAAGGTACTTCGATCGCCTGAACTTGGGACTTCAGGTGCCTGAACTCGCCACTTCAAGAGCCTAAACCACTCTTCAGTCGCCTGACCCTATATTCCAAGTTAATTTTTCAAAGGTTTAAGGAATTTCAGTCGCATGGGCTTTGAACTCAGTCACCTAAACTTGCAGGAAAACTTAAAGTTTCATTTTTATTAAAAGAGGTCGCGAGCTATTTCCTTCAACCAACGATTGAGATCAATTCTAAGGCTAAGACATTATATATGCTGAATATCTAAACTCTAGAACGAGGCTAAGACACACAACAAGAGAAGAATATATCTTATTGCAAGAACATAGAGAAACTTGAGCTAATTGCTATATGATTGTCTGCACTTCATTCTTCATTCATCTTCTTTAGGCAAATCTACTCCGGAAATCAAAGGGCATTCAATCATTCAACTTTATTTCTTCTTGGTATTAAGGTTTGGTGACTCAAGTTTTTTTATTTTTTTTTTTTAAGAGCTTCTCATCTCATAACTAGTCATTGAATATCATTAGAGAAATTGATCTTGAATGTGCATATATATATAAATATTTTTTAACAATCATTACTTGAGAAAGGTTTTAGCTATTGGTTGATTGGTTTTTGGTTCAAGAGTATATCAATTTTTCAAAGAACCTCTCATTCCAAATCTATTATTGAAATAAGCCGGGTGATTGATAGTGAGTATATTTTCACATAGATTATTTGGATAATCTCACTACTTGATTAAGGTTTTGTCATTGATTGAATAGTTTGATTCAAGTGTGTATTCAGTTAAAGGATTCATATTTTAGATATATTAAAACACTTGAATATATATCCTTGGTATTCATAAATATTTATTTTATTGAGGGATATTTTGTTTGGAAAACCTTATACTTAGTATTTTGATCTTTGAATTACATATCGTATATATACTTTCATATTACAAAGATCGGATTGTGGTTAAATATTTGAAAGAAAGCTTTTTGATATAGATTGATAAAATATTCAAGATAAAGCTTTTACCAAGTTCACATTAGATATATTTGTGCATCTTTACAAAGTGAACTAGAACCCTAATATACTCCAAAGCGTTTCAAATATTTCTTTATTTGGGAGTTTTTGATAAAAAGGGATTTTTATGTTGAAGCATAATCGTTCATAAAATGATTGTATCGTTTTCATACGTTCTGAGCTTCAAGTTATAACGTATGTTAATGTGTTAGGAATTTGAATTATACTCACGAGCTTGTGTTTGGAAGCATTTTTGAGTGTTTTTACAGATTCTATTGTGTACACGATTCGCTGTGTGAACCGTTGCTTGAGGAGAGAGTTATATCTCTTGTAAGCAGCGGGTGAGGAAGAAGCAGTATCTCTTGTAAGCAGTGGATTGTAAGGGAAGCTCCGCTCCAATTTAAAGAGCAGAGATTTAGTGAAATCCTTGAGTGGTTGCTCAAGGCGGGGACGTAGGCTCGAGTCGGCTGAACCTCGTAAAAACCGTGATTGTCTTCTCTCTTCCCTTTACTTTTTACTTTCAGCACTGCATTTAAATTGTTTATATTGCATGTTTAGGTTGGATAGCATTGCATATAATTAATTGAGTAATAAGAACTCATTGGTAAATATATAAATAGGGATTAAGTGGTAAATAAATTTCAAAGAATTTTTTAAATACCCAATTCACCCCCCACTTGGGATTGCACCTAATTCAACAATTGGTGCCAGAGCGGGTTTATATAAACTTGATAGTTAATTTGTAAAAAGATCACATGGCACACATTGGTATAACTCCATTCGGTGAGGGATACTTATCCACTAGACCACCCATTTTTTGTGGTGTAAATTATGCCTATTGGAAACGTAGGGTGAGCATATATCTACTGAACGTAGATTGTAAGGTTTGGAAAATAGTGACTTAGGGAAATCACATTCCCATGAAAGTAATTGATAAGATCAATGTACCTAAAACTGAAGATGAATATACTGAAGAGGACTGGAAGTCAGTACAAATCAATGCCACTGTCATGAACTTGCTTTTTTGTACATTAGACGTAAATGAATTTAATAGGGTAATGGCATGTAACTCGGCTAAAGAAATTTGGGAAAAATTAGAAGTTACATATGAAGGTACTAAGGAAGTCAAGGATAGTAGGATTGACATTCTCACTAGTGAATATTTAGCATTTAAAATGACAATTGATGAATCTATACAATCCATATACACTAGATTCACACACATCATTAATTCTTTAAATGCACTTGGAAAGACTTACCCTACTTATGAGTTGATCGGGAAAATACTTAGGAGATTACCTCCAGTGAGGGAAGCGAAAGCTACGACAATAGTAGAAGGGAGAAATCTTAAGGAGATGTTGGTGGACGAATTCATTGGATCGCTCATCACCTATGAGCTGGCAATAAACGAGAGGAAAAATGAGCAAAGCAAAGCAAAGAAGGTCACTGCACTTAAGGCATCATCAACTACTCAAGTGAAGGAAGTAATTCCAAAATGGATGATGACATGGCCTTGCTAACAAAGAAGTTCGGGAAGTTCTTGAAGATGAACAAGAAGTTCAACATAAAATTCCAGAACTCTAAATCGAAAAGAGGAGAGACTAGCATGAAGAAAAAGAAGGAGGATCCACCAACATGCTACAACTGCCAAGAAGTTGGACATATCAAGCCTGAGTGCCCCAAGCTCGTGAAAGCCTCAAAGAAAAAAAAGAAGGCGTTGAAAGTCGGTTAGGATACTCACAACACTAGTGGTTCAGAATCTGAATCCAGCGACGATGAGGTTGTCAATTTGTGTCTAATGGAACATGATGACCTTGAAGTACAATCTGTTGACCTTATTGGTCATGCCCGATTTTGATTATGACAAATACTCATTGTATCTAATCAATGTTTAAGTCTTTGTGCAGGAACTAAGACTATTAAGATCAAGATGTGCACAAAGCAAGCAAAGCCTAAAGACCAATTTATAATTTAGCATTGTAATATATTTAATTGGTCTGCAATAGTAAGTAGGTATTTGGTTTGTAATAA
The DNA here is from genome assembly GCF_029873635.1 of Malania oleifera. NCBI lineage: Eukaryota > Viridiplantae > Streptophyta > Magnoliopsida > Santalales > Ximeniaceae > Malania > Malania oleifera. The sequence continues at coordinate 29,457,154 of NC_080428.1, read as the reverse complement.
ACTCACACACATCACATGTATGATTTACTACGTAAGCTCAAACAAACCATGAATGAGAAAGGATCTTAGAAAGACCTTAGGGTGTACCCTTTGGTCGACCAACACCGGACTTTTTCGGTGTCTTCAAATTGGACCCCAAGTGACCCTAGAACACACACATTTACACATATGTTTGTTAGGCACTTGAATAGAGTTTGTATGTTTCGAAACGGGACCGAAATACACACATTGTGTGCTTTTGGTCGACCGAATCAGGTAGTTCAAAAAGCCCTAGTCGATCGAAACCTCCCTGGGTCAAAAGTTTGACCACCTGGTCAACCAAACCAGGTTGTTCAAAGAGACCTGGTCGACCGAAACCCTCCTTGGTCAACATTTGACCATCTGGTCGACCGAGAACTTTTGTTCTCCAACTACCTGGTCGACCGAAGGGTCCTCGAGAGAATTTCCAGCGGTCTGGTCGACCGAACCAGCCAGTTCAAAATGGCCTGGTCGACTGAACCTCAGAAAATTGAGAAATCGCCCTCTCCTGGTCGACCGAGCCTTTAGTTCAAGACTCCCCTAGTCGACCGAACCATATAAAACTTGGTCAACCGAAACATTTCTGGTCGACCAGACCTCTCGGGTTGCCCTGATTTTTTACCACAGTTAATATTTTTTAAATAGGGTTAAAATTCTTTAAACTTCATCAAACTTCCCTAAGAATACCCAATAGGTCCCCAATGGTCATATTTTATCCTATGCCTATATATATAAGGTCATTTGAGAAAATTAGTAATGATTAACCACTTTGATTAGGGGAGAATTCTCTGAAAACCTAAAATCCTATACTACTCATTTTCGTACTCAAATCACTCATACTTGCCTTCTATTATTGCCTACATCATTTGTAAGTTGATTGAGTGTTTTGCTTAAATAGGTTTGCTCTCCTTGTGCTACTTGTTTGACCCGATTTTCTTGAGAGCCAAACCTAAGGATTCTTAGGAGGCTTTTGCTAATAAGCCTATTCTAAGAAAACTTTGTTTGATCTTCTAAGCTTGCACCTTTATTGCAGGATCTTGAGAAGATTGTATTTTTTTTTTTTGTTGTAATAACTTTTCAAACACTTCCAAATATCTATTGCACTTTTATCTTTTAAAATATTTGAAGAGATATTTGTTTGTGTGATAGTGATCCTTGTTGCAATATTCTTTCACTCATATATTATTTGTTGAATACAAAGATTACACAACTTTTGCAAACCAAGCATATACATCATTTAATACTTACATGCTTGAGATATCTTGTTGATTGAAATACTGGAGACTTGACATCTTTGTGTGAACTTATTGGCTGAATATCTTATGATACAAGGATTGTTTGTTTGACTTTCGCACGTATGCATTACACTGATAGAAAACACTTTTGAGAGTTGAACCATCTAGACCACATTGAGCTTACATATTGAATCATATTATGGTGTATGTTATTGCGCGTATTTTGGGTACATATCTGCTTTACACGAAAGCACAATCACTGTACCATCTGATTATATACACATTTGTTGTATATCCAGGCACGGGCCTGAAGAGGGAGACTAGCCCTGGAATAGTCCCGGATTGGCTTAGACTCGGTTAGGAAAGCTAGGTGCGTCGTCCTGTTAAGGCATGTAGGTTGAGGTCAACCCTGTGTTAATTTGACCTAGTTGTAAACGGTGCCGCTCCACCCTTAAGAAAGCTATTAATGGAATCCTCTAACTTGTGAGCTAGAGGCGGGGACATAAGCACAGTTGGCCAAACCACGATAACAAATCGCGTGTTCATTTACATTTCCACACTTTATATTTACCGCATGTATATGTTATTGTGTGAATGATGCGTTTGATTTAATTTCCACATCACTGTTATCTACGCATTCAAAAATTGCACAGGCAAGACCCTAGGTTGTGTATATACTATTGTTGAATAAATTAACCTAGGAGAAAAAGTTTTAAATTCCAATTCACCCCCCCTCTTGGGAATACACCTTTTATAACACAATCATCTTTTTCATCATCTTCCTATTATTCTAGTGAGTATGAAAATGAAAATGATATGATTTCATATGATGAACTGAAACAAGAATACCTGTACACTATTAAAATGCTTGAGAAGAAAACAAAGAAAATTTCTGAGTTGAGAAGTAAAGTCAAAGAACTTTCAAGCTTACTTGAACGTCAAAATGAATCTCGTGCACCTTTCATAAGAAATAGAGATTTGAAAATTGAGGAGTTAGAAAAGGATTTGAAAGATAAATCTGAAATTATTTGTAAATTTACCGAAGGGCAAAACAATTTTGAAAAGCTCTTAGTATCTCAAAGAAATTCCCTAGAAAAGGAAGGGCTCGGTTTTAATGGTAAGGAAAATCTAAAGAAAAGACATCTTTACATGGGTTATTTTAGAAAAGAGTTAAAGCCATTTGTTCCAACTAAGAATTATTATAGAAATACTACATGCTTTAAAAGTAGAAGGTTGGGTCACTTACAATTCGATTGTCCTTTCAAAAATAAAGATGTCAAAATCAAGAAAGTATGGAAAGTCAATGGAGAACATAGCACTAACCCCCCTGGACCTAAGAAAATCTGGGTACCAAAGCTTGTTATTTGATTGTGTCTTTGAAGATATGTTTAAGATCAACATCCTCAAAAGATAGATGGTATATGGATAGCGGATGCTCATGTCACATGATTGGGGATAAAGCAAAGTTCACATCCATCACACCCAAGGATGAAGGATTTGTCACCTTTGGAGATAATGCTAAGGGAAGGATCACAGGTGTAGGTAAAGTTGGTAATAATTCTTCATTAATTATTGATGATGTTTTACTGGTGGAAGGTTTAAAGTACAATTTACTAAGTATAAGCCAACTACGTGATAAAGTCTACAAAGTATCGTTTGAACATGATAAGTGCATAGTTGAACACAAAACTAATAATAAGATACTATTCACTACTGAACGTCATGAAAACGTATATACCACAAGCTTTGATAACTTAACCTCACAGAGTGTGACATGCTTCTCTGTATTGAATGAACTTAGCTGGATTTGGCATAGGAGACTATGACATGCAAACATAGATTTAATCTCAAAACTAGTTAATAAAGAATTAGTTAAGGGACTGCCTAAGACTAAATTTGTGAAAGATAAAATCTGTGATGCATGCCAACTAGGAAAACAAGCAAGAACAAGCTTTAAGAAGAAGAAAGAGATCTCTACTACTAGGCCACTCCAAATGCTACACTTAGACTTATTTGGACCAAACCCAATTCAGAGTTTAGGAGGAAAATCATACGCCTTTGTCATGATTGATGATTTTTCAAGATACACATGGGATACTATTCATAGGTTACAAAGATGAAGCATGTGAACAATTTATAAACCTATGCAAGAAAATCCAAAATGAAAAGAGATATACAATTACTAAAATTTGAAGTGATAGGGGTAGAGAATTTTAAAACCAAGGCATGGAAGACTATTGTAATTCATTAGGAATTGCCCATAATTTTTCAGCTTCTAGAACACCACAACAGAATGGTGTAGTTGAAAGGAAGGATAGGTCTATACAAAAAATGGCCAGAACTATGCTTAACGAATATAAATTACCTAAGTACTTCTAGGCCGAGGCAGTAAATACCGCCTGCTATGTTCTAAATAGAGTATTAATCAGACCATCACTTAATAAGATTCCTTACGAATTATGGAATGGCCATAGACCAAACATATCATATTTTCATGTCTTTAGCTGTAAGTATTTTGTGCTTAGAGACAATGAGCATCTAGGGAAGTTTTATGTGAAATTAGATGAAGGTATTTTCCTAGGGTATGCTCCTTAGATAGTAATGCCTACAGAGTATGTAACAAATGAACATTGATGGTCATAGAATCTATTCATTTGGCATTCGATGAGTCAAATCCCTTCTCCAAAAGAACTAGTGAAGATGAAATTGAATTAAACAAGGAATTTGAAGAACTATCAATTGAGAATGATTCAGAAAAGAAAATTGAATTTAAGGAACCATCCATTGAAATTGATCAAACTAAAAATGAAGTTAATCTACCACCTAAAGAATGGAAATATATAAAGAATCATCCATAGATCAAATAATTGGTGAACCATTACGTGGAGTAGCCACTCGATCCTCACTTAGGAATATGATTAGTCATTTCGCATTTCTATCTCAAAAAGAACCTAAGAATGTGAGTGAAGCTATAGAGGATGAATCATGGGTGTTGTCCATGGAAGAAGAATTAAATCAATTTGAGAGAAACAGAGTATGGACATTAGTTCCCAGACCTGAGGATAAGTCGATCATATGGACCAAATGGATATATAAGAATAAGAAAGATGAAGATGGAGTAGTTGTGAGAAATAAGGATAGATTAGTAGCTCAGGGATATAATCAAGAAGAAGGTATAGATTTTGAAGAAACATTTGAACCTGTAGTTAGGATGGAAGCCATACAAATGCTTCTAGCATATGCAATTTTTAAGGATTTCAAGTTATATCAAATGGATGTCAAAAGCGCATTTTTAAATGGATATATAAATGAAGAAGTGTATGTAGAACAACTGCTAGGTTTTGAAAACCATAAAAATCCTGATTATGTTTATAGACTGACAAAAGCCTTGTACAGTTTAAAGCAAGATCCTAAAGCTTGGTATGAAAGGCTAAGCGGTTTTCTATTAGAAAATGGATTTATAAGAGGAAAGATAGATACAACCCTATTCATAAAATCTAAGAAAGATGATATTCTCCTAGTGCAAGTATATATAGATGACATCATATTTGGCGCTACAAGTAAAGAATTGTGTAATGAATTTGCTATTACCATGCAAAATGAATTTGAGATGAGCATGATGGGTGAACTAAATTTCTTCCTAGGACTTTAGATCAAAAAAGCAAAACATGGAATATTCATAAATCAATCAAAGTATATTAGAGACTTACTCAAGAAGTTTAATATGGAAGATGGAAAAATACTAGGTACACCTATGAGTGCTTCATTGAAATTAGACAAAGATGAACAAGATATACCAGTAGATGTCAAGCTATATCATGGAATGATAGGTGGCTTATTATACCTGACTACTAGTAGACCTGATATAATGTTTAGCGTATGTTTGTGTGCAAGATTTCAGTCTGCACCAAAAGAGTCTCATTTGCTAGCTGTTAAACGGATACTTAGATATCTAATAGGAACCGTGGAAATTGGATTATGGTATCCTAAGTACACATCTTTTGAGATTATTAGTTATTTAGTTGCTAATTGTGTGGGTAGCAAAGTGAATAAGAAGAGCACGAGTGGTACTTGTCATTTCTTAGGACATTCCTTAGTCTCTTGGTTTTCCAAGAAACAAAATTTAGTTGCTCTTTCCATAGTTGAGGCTGAATACATAGCGGCAGGTAGTTGTTGTGCTCAAATGCTATACATGAAACAACAACTGAAGGATTTTGGATTAAGTTATGAAACAATCCCTATAAGATGCGATAATACAAGTGCAATAAATATCTCAAAGAATCCCATATTACATTCACGAACTAAGCATATAGAGATACGACATCACTTTCTTCGTGATCATGTACAAAAAGAGATGTGACACTTGAGTTTGTATGCACAGATGAACAATGGGCAGATATATTCATGAAACCACTTGCGAAGGATAGGTTTATCCAAATTAGGCGTGAATTAGGTCTGATGCATAGTCAAGAGGTTGTTTAGAATTATATTAAATAACATAATTCAGGGGAATCAACGTCACTTAAGATGTAATCATTTAATATAAAATCAATCAATCAACTTGTGTGCACATTTGACATAACATTAGTCCATAGTTGGTATCTCATCAAGAAATATTTGGTATTCTCACATAATCACTGAAACTTATGCATTAGCAAGGGAAATGCTTGATGTAAAAAGGGGAGTAGTACAATTTTTCCAGAATCTAATGGTTGAACAAGATTAAAACTCTAAACTTTCAAAGGGGAGAAGAACATAAGGTTATGTCCATTCATGACTTATTATTTTACACCTTTTCGTTGCTGTCAAAAGGGGGAGAAGAATGAGCAAAAATTATTATTGAGACATGCAAAGGGGGAGAAATAAAATTGCACATAAAAACTTGTTTTCGCATTTCATTTGGATTTAGGGTAACACTTTGTGTATGAACATGAACATGAACATATTGTCATTCATTATATATTTGATGCATTATTTGAGGGGGAGCCTTGTTAGGCGTAACCCATTTTGAATTTTTTGTCGTGTATTTGTCATCATAAAAAAATGGGAGATTCTTGACTCTACGAGTTCAATCCTATTTTGATAATGACAAATCACTTGGTACTTGATCTGTGCATTGAGTTTGTGAACATGACCTATATTAAGCATGCATGGAAAGATAATGAGTCATGGAAGCCATAGAGTAAAGCTAACATATCTTGGCAAGATCCATGGAAATCAAAGAGTACAAAAATAAAGATGCAAGCGGCAAAGTTCAAGAACATCTTAGGAATGGGTATTTAGAACTTATGTATTTAAATTATTGTATGATTTAATTTGAGGCTCAATATATACCTAGAATGACCTTAGGTTTCATGCATTTCATGTATATCATTAGGCGACTTTAAAGGACTTAGAAATATTCTTAAAACCTTGGAAAATGTTTTTATAAAAGAGTCAAAAAAGAAAGTAAAACAGATTTATAAATTAAAAAAGGAAAAATTAAGAAAAATAGGACTTCGATAGCCTGAACTCAACCTCAGTCGCCTAAAGAATTTCTTCAGGAACTTGAAGATTAAGTTCGGTAGCCTGAAGAATTAATGAGAAAAATAGAATCTGGCCGAGGTACTTCGGTCGCCTGAACTTGGGACTTCAGGAGCCTGAACTCGCCACTTCAAGAGCCTAAACCACTCTTCAGTCGCCTGACCCTATATTCCAAGTTAATTTTTCAAAGGTTTAAGGAACTTCAGTCGCATGGGCTTTGACCTCAGTCACCTGAACTTGCGGGAAAACTTAAAATTTGATTTTTATTAAAAGAGCTCACGAGCTATTTCTTTCAACCAACAGTTGAGATCAATTCTAAGGCTAATACAATATATATACTGAATATCTAAACCCTAGAACGAGGCTAAGACACACAACAAGAGAAGAATATATCTTATTGCAAGAACATAGAGAAACTTGAGCTGATTGCTATATGATTGCCTGCACTTCATTCTTCATTCATCTTCTTTAGGCAAATCTACTCCGGAAATCAAAGGGCATTCAATCATTCAACTTTATTTCTTCTTGGTATTAAGGTTTGGTGACTCAAGTTTTTTTTTTTAAGAGCTTCTCATCTCATAACTAGTCATTGAATATCATTAGAGAAATTGATCTTGAACATGCATATACATATAAATATTTTTTAACAAGATCATTACTTGAGAAAGGTTTTAGCTATTGGTTGATTGGTTTTTGGTTCAAGAGTATATCTATTTTTCAAAGAACCTCTCATTCCAAATCTATTATTGAAATAAGCCGAGTGATTGATAGTGAGTATATTTTCACATAGATTATTTGGATAATCTCACTACTTGATTAAGGTTTTGTCATTGATTGAATAGTTTGATTCAAGTGTGTATTCAGTTAAAGGATTCATATTTTAGATATATTAAAACACTTGAATATATATCCTTGGTATTCATAAATATTTATTTTATTGAGGGATATTTTGTTTGGAAAACCTTATACTTCGTATTTTGATCTTTGAATTACATATCGTATATATACTTGCATATTACAAAGATCGGATTGTGGTTAAATATTTGAAAGAAAGCTTTTTGATATAGATTGATAAAATATTCAAGATAAAGCTTTTAAAAAGTTCACATTAGATATATTTGTGCATCTTTACAAAGTGAACTAGAACCCTAATATACTCCAAAGCATTTCAAATATTTCTTTATTTCAGAATTTTTGATAAAAAAGATTTGTATGTTGAAGCATAATCATTCATAAAACGATTATATCGTTTTCATACTTTCTGAGCTTCAAGTTATATCATATGTTAATGTGTTAGGAATTTGAATTGTACTCATGAGCTTGTGTTTGGAAGCATTTTTGAGTGTTTTTACAGATTCTATTGTATACATGATTCGGTGTGTGAACTGCTATTTGAGGAGAGAGCTGTATCTCTTGTACGCAGTGGGTGAGGAGGAAGCTATACCTCTTGTAAGCAGCAGATTGTAAGGGAAGCTGTGTCCCAATTTAAAGAGCAGGTATTTAGTGAAATCCTTGAGTGGTTGTTCAAGGCGAGGACATAGGCCAAGTTGGCTGGACCTCGTAAAAACCGTGATTGTCTTCTCTCTTCCCTTTACTCTTTACTTTCAGCACTGCATTTAAATTGTTTATATTGCGGATAGCATTGCACATAATGAATTGACAAATAAGAACTCATTGGTAAATATATAAATAGGGATTAAGTGGTAAATATGTTTCAAAGAATTTTTTAAATACCCAATTCACCCCCCTCTTGGGATTACACCTGATTCAACATATGTGAAATGCAACCATGTAAATGTAAGACAACTAAAAGAGAGTCATGTTAGAAGATTCTAGCGCATTTCTATGTGGACTAACGGTTAGCAGATTCTAGCATATTTCTATGTGGACTAATTGATGGTGGCTAAAGACCAGCTGTAGTACGACGAAATGAAATGAAAATGTTATGCAATGAAATGGCAATGAAATGAAATGACAAATATCAACGATACAAATAGGAAAGAGCTACTTAAATTGAAACGAAATGCAAAGTTAAGCTATGAACATGAATGAACTTGTATGAATGTATAATGACAGAAAGGAATGATGCATTATGATATTAGAAGTATGTATGTATGTAGAACATGATACAATTAGGCGAGGCGAACTCTTCACCTGTGGGATTGCTGAGAAAGGCGAGTGCATTAGTAGCTTCAGATGTGGCAGTAGCTGCATAACGTGTTAAAGCAGAGGGAATCTATTTGTATGGGCGGGAAGATTTCCTTATCCTTATGGCCTTTGCCAGTAAACTATTGTTGAATGCGTGAGTACAAGATTAAGTTAACACTTGAAGGCTTGCTAAGTAAAGTGAGTGCCCTGATATGCTTTAGTCGTGACCTTAGGGTTACCTAAGTATCAGAGCAGAGTGGTGCTACTTGTATGGGAGGGTAATCACCCCCATTCTTGGGTAATCTCGTGGGTTGAATATTTGCATTTGTTTGTTTAGGTTCAGAAAACGTTTTCAATGTTATGTAATGATTTTTAAATGTATTAAAATGATATCTATATACCTCATGTTAGCCACACGTTATTTTAATATATGTATTTCTTCCCTTACTGAGATGTCTCTCACCCGAATATAAATGTTTCTTTTTCAGGACATCCTCGAGGTTGGGCTTAGGAGCTCGAGGGTATTTTAGCATTTTTGAGGACTATAAAAGAAAGGGTATATGTAGATACCATTTTGGGGACGTAAATATATATGTTTATGTTTTATGTCGTTATGTTTTAAGGATGTTAAGGGATGAATGATTGTGAAAGTACTGAAATGTTTTAGGGGATATGTGTATATGGAAATGTAGGTGATGGATAAATTTTATGGATTTCTAGTTAGGGTATAGCAAACTCTGGTCTTACAGTAATTTGGTATTACTGTATTATGATATAGAGATTATGTTTATGTTTTCCACTGCGTATGTTATGGTATGTGATTATTAGGTATAACACACCGGACCCGAGTTTATGGGTTCGGGGCATTACATTTTGGTATCAGAGCAATGATTTTGGGGATTTTGAGGATTTAGGAATGATTTATACCAAAGTATAGGAATGAGATAGGATGAAAATAGGAGATGCATAGGTTAGGTATTGAGAAGTTGGGTTGGTGTAGGGAAGTATAGGATTGCGTTTTGTAATTTAGAGGCGAACATAAGTTGATGATTTTCTGTGATTTTTCTGAAGCAGTCGACGACCTCAGAAAAGCCACGGTAAACCTTAGATGTTTTTGTTTCTGAATTGTGAGACTAGTCCTTATATGAAGATTTTGGATTTTATTTGGATTTAAGTTAATGATTATGATATTTGAAGTCATGATATAGAATTCTTATCTCTTTTCTGTCCTATTTTCAGGATGGACTCTGGAGATGAGAATATAGGGGCTGAAGGAAGAGAGGATTCAGTGACCTTTAGCGAGGAAGAAATAGATACCTCTAAGGTGCTACGAGATATCGTTTGTCAAGTTAAAGCAGAGATGAAGAAGGATCCAAAGGAACATAAGTGTCCACCTGCAAGACAGGGCTGTAACATAAAAGAGTTTATGAGGATGAACCCTCCAGATTTTACAAAAGGACCTGATCTATGGTTGCAGAGAACTGGGTACAAGAAATAGAGGAGATTATGGTTGTACTCGACTGGACTAACGAACAGAAGGTCCGCTATGCCGCTTTTAAGATGACAGGAGAGGCAAAACACTGGTGGCTTTCTGTGAAGCCGCTGGAGGATCAGAGGGTCGTAAAGATAGCTCTTACCTAGGAGAGATTCAAGGAGCTATTCTTTGATAGGTATTTTCCTTCATCTATCAGAGAGGAAAAGATAGATGAGTTCACCAATTTGACCTAAGGGGATATGACAGTTGTTGAGTATGCGGCTAAATTTGTGGAATTGTCACGTTTTTCTCCATTTCTAGTTCCGAATGAGGTAAGGAAAATTAGGAAATTTGAGAAAGTCTTGAGGCGCAGGATCTACGAGCTGGTGGTCAGATTTCAGGTTCAGAGTTTTTAAGAATTAGTCGACAAGGCCTCAGTGTTGGAAAAAAGTATCCAGGGCAGCACTAAGCCTTCGGAGCAGAAGAAAAGACCTGCACCATCTAGTTATCAGTTTAAGGCCAGTCAGGGATTAGCGAAGAAAGGAAAAGAAGCAATGGACTCTGTATACCTGAAGTGTGCTAAGAGGCATAGGGGTGAATGCTGGTAAGGCACACCAAATTGCTACAGGTGCGGTAAGCCAGGGCACCACAGGAAAGATTGCCGAAAACCCTTGCCTATGGTAGCTGCTCAGAATCACGATAGGGGAAAGTAGTAGGTACCGCTTGGAAGAGGTGGTCCACCCCGACTGTACACACTCCAAGCTGAGGAGGATGCCATTAGAGAAGCAGGTATAAGATAATTTAATTTAATGAATGATGATTGAATGATTTATGTGATGATATGCATGTTAAGTTCTTATGATAGTATTTAGTAAATGAATTTAAGTCATGTAAAAGGATGTTTAGCTAGTAAAATTTCGAGGAAGAAATTTCTTAAGGAGGGGAGAATGTAATGATCCAGAACTAAAATAATTAGAAAATATAATGAATAAAATGGATTAAAGGAAAATAGGCGGAAGAGAGGAAGAATTTTTAAGAGAATAACAGGTCTCGTCAATGAATGCCATGTATTCATCGACGAGTGTCCTTCTAAGTTCGTCGACGAACTCAGTTTCTCATCCACAAAGGAATCCCAAGAGAGTATATTTGTGAAACTCTTAATTTCATTAATGAAGGTATCTTCTCATCGACGAAGTCCTTATAGCTTATCGTCAACGAATTGACATGTCTCGTCGACAAAGCCCTGCCTATAAATAGAGAGTTCTTCATTTTCAACGAGAACACACGACCTCTCTCTCTCTCCTTTCTCTCTCTAGGATGATTTTCTCACCTTCTCTATTTGATCTCGAGCTAGTTTTGACCCGGTTTGACGATCTGGAACTGCCATGAGGTTTGTGGGATCATTCTCTACTGTAGGAGCTGATCGTTGGGTTGTGAGGTTTGGGAAACATCCCAAAATCAGGGTAAGTGATTTATTTTGGGATTTTCTTAAGGAATGTTGTTATTTGGAGCTTAGGAAGTAGTAAATAAGTGTTTTCTTAAGATTTGAGTTAATTGGAATTTATTTTAATTAAGTTAGGATTTTTGGATTCAGGGTCTAGGTGAACGTTGTGGGTATCAGTTCAGGGATCCTACATGCGTTGTTTGAGAGTCAAGTTAGGGGGGAAATTTATATATTAAATCAGGTTTTTCATAAATCAAAATGGATTGTGTGTTATTTGTACATATAAATTTTTTTATGTGGATTTAAAATGCCAACCATGAAATTTATGTTTTTTGAGCCTAGGGATGTTTATATGCTATGTATATGTGAAAGTAATTGAATGAAAGGGAAAAGGAATTTTCTGAGGAATTTAAGTAAGAAATGAAATGTAATTTCAGCATATAAATGTTAAATGTGGGTTGACTTATTTTATAGGAATGTATATGAATCTTACTGTTAAATTGTGTTTCATGAGTTTCTATGCAAGTATATGATAAATCTATGAGATGCGGGCTAAGTAAGTATTGTATTGAGAATAAAATATGACATGGACATTATTGCCTGTGTATGTTAAAAGCAACCATGTAAATGTAAGATAGCTAAAAGACAGCCATGTTAGCAGATTCTAGCGCATTTCTATGTGAACTAACTGTTAGCAGATTCTAGCGCATTTCTATGTGGACTAACTGATGATGGCTAAAGACCAGCTATAGTACAAAGGAATGAAATGAAAATGTTGTGCAATGAAATGACAATGAAATGAATCGACAAATATGAACGATACAAATGGGAAAGAGTCACTTAAAGTGAAATGAAATACAAAGTTAAGCTATGAACATGAATGAATTTGTATGAATGTATAATGACAGAAAGGAATGATGTATTATGATATTAGAAGTTTGTATGTATGTAGAACATGATACGATTGGGCGAGGCGAACTCTTCGCTTGAGGGCTTGCTGAGAAAGGCGAGTACACTAGTAGCTTCAGATGTGGCAGTAGCTGCATAACGTACTAGAGCAGAGGGAACCTATTTGTATGGGCGGGTAGATTTTTCTATCCTTAGGGCATTTGCCGATAAACTATTGTTGAATGTGTGAGTACGAGATCAAGTTAACACTTGAGGGCATGCTGAGTGAGGTGAGTGCCCTGATATGCTTTAGTCATGACCTTAGGATTACCTAAGTATCAAAGTAGAGGGGTACTACTTGTATGGGCGGGTAATCACCCCTATTCTTGGGTAATCTCATGGGTTAAATATTTGCATGTGTTTGTTTAGGTTCAGACACCGTTTTCAATGTTATGTAATGATTTGAAAATGTATTAAAATGATATCTATATACCTCATGTTAGCCATACACTGTTTTAATATATGTATTTCTTCCCTTACTAAGATGTGTCTCATCCGAACATGAATGTTTCTTTTTCATGACATCCTCAAGGTCGGGTGTTAGAATCGGTGTATTCCTAAGAGGGGATGGGGGTGAATTGGAATTTTAAACTTTTCTCCTAAGTTTAGCTAATCAAGCAATGGTATATTTGCAGCTTAGGGTCTTTCTATACAATTCCAAATGTGCAGATAATATATGATGTAGAAATTTAAATAATGCACATCATTCACACCATAATATACACGTGCGATAAATAAATTGCGGAAATGTAAAAAACACGCACAATATGTTATTGCGGTTCGGCCAACTATGTCTTCATCTCCGCCTCTAGCTCGCAAGCCTTAGGATTCCACTAATAGTTCACTTAAGGGTGGAGCGACACCGATTACAACCAGGTCAATTAGCACAGGGCTGACCTCAACCTTAACCAGGTTAATTAGCGGGGCTGACCTCAACCTACACGCCTTAACAGGATGGTGCACCTAGCTTTTCTAACCGAGTCTAAGCTAATCCGGGACTATTCCAAGGCTAGTCTCCCTCTTCAGGCCTGTCCCTGAAAATACAATAGATGTGTATTACAATCAAAAGGTACAGTGATTGTGCTTTCGTGTAAAGTAGATATGTACCCAAATACGCGCAATTACATACACTACAAATGATATAATATGTAAGCTCAGTGTGGTCCAATATTTCAACTCTTAGATATATATATATATATATATATATATATATATTTACTATGAGTGTAATAAGTGCGTGAGAGTATCAATCAGGAAATCTTTGTATCACAAGATGTTCAGTTAATAAGTTCACACAAAGATGTCAAGTTTCAAATATATTAATCAGCAGGATGTCTCAAGCATGTAAATTTCAAATAATGTATATGCTTGGTTTGCAAAAGATGTGTAATCTTTGTATTTAGCATATAATATATGAGTGAATGAATATTGCAACAAAGATCACTATCTTATAAACAAATATCTCTTCAAATATATTTTTCAACATAAAGCACAATAGATATTTGAAAATGATTATGAAAAGATTTTGCAACCAAAATACTATATGATCTTCTTAAGATATTGCAATGAATATACAACCTCAGAAGATCAAATAAAAGTCTTCTTAGGAGAGACTTATGAACAAAGCCCCCTAAGAACACTTACGTTTAGCTCTCAAGAAAATCATTTCAATCAAATAAACAAGGAGAGCAAACCTTTCAACAAACACTCAATCAACTTACATATGATGTAGGCAATAATAAAATGCAAATATGAGTGATTGGGGCTTAGATATTATTATTATAGGTTTTGGGAATTTCAGAGAATCTCTCTTAATCAAAGTGGCAAATCCCCTCTTAATTTCTCCAAATGAAGGGATATATATAGATACCCCACAAAATATGACCGTTGGGGACATACTTGGAATAATTAGAAAAGATAAATGACCTTTTAAATATTTTAACCCTGTTTAAAAAATGTTTAACCGCGGTAAAAATTAGGGCAACTCGAGAGGTCTCGTCTACCAGAACAAGGTCGGTCGACCGAAGTTCATATGGTTCGGTCGACCGGGCAAAAAATGAACTAAGTGGTCGGTCGATCGTGAGAGGGCGATTTTTCATTTCTCTAAGTTTCGGTCGACCAGGACATTTTGTACTGAGTTGTTCGGTCGACCAGACCATTGGGATTTCTCCGGAGGACCCTCGATCGAGCAGACAGTTGCAATACAAAATAGGCTCGGTCGACCAGGAGGTCAAAGTGTTGACTTCTAAGTGGTTCGGTCGACCAGGTATAAATGAACTATATAAGTTTGGTCGATCGAGCTATAGTCAAACTGTTGACCTGGTCAAGGTTCGGTCGTCCGATAGAAAATGAACTACGGAGCTCGATCGACCGGGACATGGTGAAAATGTTGACTTGACACCAATTCGGTCGACTAGGATAGAATTAACTGCCAAGGACGGTCAACCAAAAGTGCACAATGTGTGCATTTCGGTCCTGTTTCATCACACATTCACCCTATTCAAGTGGCTATCAAATATGAGTGCAAAGGCGAGTGTCCTAGGGTCATTTTTAGGTCTTTTTGTTTTTGAAGACACCGAAAAAATCCGATGTCAATCGACCGTAAGGTTATTTTCATTTTGAGCTTATCTATTAAATCATGCAGGTGATGCATGCAATTATTACAAGCCATAGAAGCTATTTACTATTACAGACCAATTACACAAATGAATTATATATTACAACACTGAATATAAATTGGTCTTCAATCTACATTCGCACCATGTGCATTGAGATCTGTCAATTTGAGTTCCTGCACATAATCTCAAACACCCATTAGATATAATGAGTATTTGTTATTATCAAAATCGGGCGTGACCTATAAGGTCAACATTCTCCCCCTTTTTAATGATGACAAATACACCCAGCAAAAATATAGGTATAAGCCTAAGAAGGCTCCCCCTATCAATATACATTAAGGGAAATCAAATTTTAACCCAATTTTTGCCTCTCCATCTCCCCCTTTTGACAACAGCAAAAAGGGCCATAAGAGTTAAAAACTCTAGGCAATGGGTGAGTGTGATATTTATACATTACAAGTTTTGGAAAGTTTGTAGAAAAATTTTGGCAGAATGCAGTTTGAAAACCAGACTTTTCAAAACAAATCCTGTATAAATAATAACCTGTTTGAGTTCATAAATCCTAATCTACAACTACTTAAACAGTTCAGTATGATCAACACATAGAATAGAGGTATAACTTTCAGTCATTCAAAAATATAATAGTCATACTTATGCACAAAGAATGACAAAGATAACCTCAGCAATTAAGCACACAAATAATATAACTGGTTATTAAAAGGTTCAAATGACATAACAAACATGATTAGACCAAAAATATACACAAACCATTTGTAGTTGAAACATATCATAAGACCCGTGGAAGATTTGAGTTAAAGACACACGACATATGATACCAAAAAGAAGGTTTGAGCATAAATATAGTCTAACCAATTCACATGCATTTTCATATATTATCAATGAACCAGTTATGTAATGCAACACCTTTAAGAGATTTCATGAAATAAAATTTTAATGCAGAGGAAGCACAAGTCATGAAGGCATTTAAGCACACAAGCAAGACATAAAATATATTCTATATGAGTTCAGTTCTTGCTTTCATAAATGGATATATATAAGTATATATATATAGATATACATATGTATATAATATATATATATATATATATCCCCCTTTGATATTTGCAAAAGGTACTAGGGGGGTTGCTTGTTGAAAAAGAAAACTATAATTTTAAAACAAGCAAGCAACATTTTTCTGGTGTGTCAATTATGCACATACTAAATTATAACCAGAAAAATCACAAACATAATGATCTTAAAAAACTTAAAATTCACATGCAAGATCATATGGCAAATCAAGTAGCTGTGGCAACAACAACATATTTCAAATTTATGAAACAAGCATTTCATTTAAACACATGCCATACTTGATTCAATAGCAGATCTAAGCTAAACATATTTGTGAGCAAAACAAGATTATGTTTAGATGCCCCCCTTATCAATTTGAGTTCGTGCTTAGATTCTTCAGCTACTTATACTAACCAAAGATTAGTTTCATTATGCTCAATAGTATAAGCCATCAATCCACATCTTTAAAATCAACTATACTGAGTATTTGTCAATTACAGATTATCACTTGATTAGTATAGTTGTCCCTATAGACCATGGATGCATCAAAAGATATATATTAAGGCATGCAATAATGTTCATGACCTAAGAACATTCCATATCAAAACATGAGTCTTTAAGCGCAGGATATAATGTTCATGGATAATAGAAGAGCCTCAATAGTTTAATAAAGAGTAGTGATGCATGTGAGTCCTATAAGTTCTTTCTAGGGGAAAGGTGCTCAACTCTCCTAACTACTTGATGATTATGCATGGATGAAACTTTATTTTTAAATGGTTTTCACTCATCCTTTCAAAAATATTTTAACAAAAAATTTATCATAATCATCTTTAACACAAGGTTTTATATGGGAAAAATTTGGCGAAATTTCGGCAGCATGCTGTTTAAAAATCGAACATTTCCCAAATTTTAATGCACCAAAACCTGATAGATTCAAGTAATCAATTCATAATATTTCAATTTGAGCATGTGAGAACCTATAATCTACCAGCGTGCAATACACAACATACTACAACAGTCATGCAGTTGGCGTTTCATACAAGCATGCAAGTAAATAAGTTTCTGCAACAGCTTTGCAGATGGCATTCCATGCAATCCAGTATTAGCAGATAATATATTCAATAACAGCTCACAATACTAGATAATCTCAAATCACTATCCATCAAAGTACAACATGAGCAATAAATAATAGTGGATAGTTATGAGTTTAGTGTTGTAACTCATTAAGGCATATAAGCTATGATCATAAGAGCAATTACTATAAATAGTCATAAAAGAGAAATGCTCCCCCTAAGTTATGTAGTTATTCATTTTATGCATTTTCTTAATTTCTAATTACTTAGCCAAGTGTTTTAGATTTTTCATGATTATATCTTGGCGGTGAATGCTTTAGGCTTATTGGATCAAAAAGTCACAATAATTATTTCTTGGAAAGTTCTAAGCCTAATTTGCCTCTATTTATGAATTTCAATGCATGTGAGAGGCCCAAGTTGGAATGACTTTCAATTTAAACTGCATGTGCATAGGTCTACTTGAATTTTATGCACTCATCTAGATTGAGACCTACTACAACCAATGTCGCCATTCAACTTTTCTTTAAGGATATGAAGCTCAAAGGGATATGATTTTATGAATTGAGAGCTTATGAAGTGAAAATGAATAAATACTCTTGAAAATAAAATTATCATTTAGTTCAAAAGAGTATTTAGGAGAGGTAAAACATTATTAAAATAATTTTATGATAGTGAATATGTCCAAACCATTTAGACAAAGAGCAACCCGAAGTATATGAATTTTTGAACAGTGCTCTTTGATGATTGGAAAGTATCCTTCAAATATGATCACATAGAGGGGCAAGGACACAAACCAATGAATTACGATGAAAACTTTACCAAGTGTGATCATGGTTTGGTAAAGATTTCTTATGGAAGGATTAAACCAAAATTAAAGGATTTACAACTTAAGCTCAAAGGGACCAATCCCCTAGCGGATGCCTCTAATTTGGTTATAGCTATGAGAAGCACTCAATATATATTAGTCATTTATGATCAATAGTGCTTTAAGCCTAGAGTGACGACTTGATTTTGATTTAGGCTTTTCATATTCAAAAGTGAGTTTAGGGTATAGTAATATATGATATAAGATAGAACCCTAACACTCAATTTTGTGTAATGGACAATAGTTGCTTAACTTGGTGATTTTCATGTTAGCATGGGTTAAGCATTTAGAACTAAATACCAGGCATACATTCCATGTCCATTTGGAAGTGAAGTTTATAGAATTTCTTAGTATGGAAAAAGTGAAACACTAAGAATTTTCATTTTAAGCACAGACCATTTCCTAAGACTACAGTCATCACAACCCCTAAACCTAGGAACTAAGGATGGATTGAATGATTATATAATATTAATTTAGATCCATTTTTCCTTAGGTCCTATGGGGTTTGCTGTTCTGATTATCCATTTCATTTCCTTTCCTAAGCCTCTAGCACTTCTAAGTAAGCAATTAAACCATATGTGTCATTTCATTTTTCGAACTAAGCAGGCTTTGGATTTAAAGGATGAACCCTTCTTGAAAAAGTTTTTATTTTTAATTCTTAAGGGTTTATTATGATTATTCTTTTCATTTTTAACTTTAGGTGCAGCTATAGAATAATCATCTATTTCTTTCTCCAAGCATATAATTTTCAACATTTTCTCAATCCTTTTCTTTTCAAGAATAGCATGATAATTTTCTAACTCCTTTAACTTCTTCGCTATTCTTTTGTACTCATTCTTCAAAAGTATTTTATGCTTAGATGTGTGAACTAGAAGCTTATGCATCTTAGATAAAGTACAATCTAGTTCATTGTTTGAAGGCATGCTTTCAATAGTAAATTCAATGCATGATTCATCACACAATTTAACACACGAATTATCATATGAATCAGTGCATGAGTTTTCAACCAAAACATCACATGAGCTATCAGATGATTCATCACAAGATTTTTCACAATAAACATTGCATGAATCATTTATAGTATTATCAATAGATGATTCAGTATATGATACATCACAACATTCATTACAAGAATCATCAAACGAGCGAGAGTGAGAATCATATACCTCCTTGTTGATTTTTAGCTCATGATTTACCTCCTCCTGATCATTTGAGCTTGGAGCATTCAGAGGAGTTACGATCTCCATCTCCTGGGATTCTCCATATTTCTTTTCTAGTTTATCCCAGATTTCCTGTGCACTATAACATGCCATAATCTCATGAAGAATATCAGTATCTAAAGCACAGTACAATAAATCCATGGCATGCGAATTAATCATGTTAAAATCATTTTTATTTATTCGTGCATATCTTCCTTTAGCAGTCACAAGCCAGACCCTCCAGTCTATAGATTTTAAAAATATGGTCATTTTAAATTTCCAAGTGGTGTAGTCGACACCACAAAATAATGGAGGACTAGTATGTGACTGTCCCTCTCCGAATGGAGACACACCAAATCGAGCCATTGCAATCTTTTTGCAAAAACGTTTAAGTCTAGTGCAACGAGGCTCTGATACCAATTGTTAGAATTGGTGTATTCCCAAGAGGGGGGGGGGTGAATTGGAATTTTAAACTTTTCTCCTAGGTTTAGCTAATCAAACAACGGTATATTTGCAGCCTAGGGTCTTTCTATACAATTCCAAATGTGCAGATAATATATGATGGAGAAATTTAAATCATGCACATCATTCACACCATAACATACACGTATGATAAATAAATTGCAAAAATGTAAAGAACACGCATAATATGTTATCGAGGTTTGGCCAACTGTGCTTACGTCCCCGCCTCTAGTTCACAAGCCCAAAGATTCCACTAATAGCTCACTTAAGGGTGGAGCGACACCGATTACAACCAGGTCAATTAGCACAGCGATGACCTCAACCTTAACCAGGTCAATTAGCAGGGCTGACCTCAACCTATACGCCTTAACAGGATGGCGCACCTAACTTTCCTAACTGAGTCTAAGCCAATCCGGGACTATTCTAGGGCTAGTCTCCCTCTATAGGCCCATGCCTGGAAATACAACAGATGTGCATTACAATCAAAAGGTACAATGATTGTGCTTTCGTGTAAAGCAGATATGTACCCAAATACGCGCAATTACATACATCACAAATGATATAGTATGTATGCTCAATGTGGTCCAATATTTCAACTCTCAGATATGTATATATATGTATATATATATATATATATATATATATATATATTTACTATCAGTGTAATAAGTGCATGAGAGTATCAATCAGGCAATCTTTGTATCACAAGATGTTCAGCCAATAAGTTCACACAAAGATGTCAAGTTTCAAATATATTAATCAGCAGGATGTCCCAAGCATGTAAAATTTCAAATAATGTATATGCTTGGTTTGAAAAAGATGTGTAATCTTTGTATTCAGCAGATAATATATGAGTGAATGAATATTGCAACAAAGATCACTATCTCATAAACAAATATCTCTTCAAATATATTTTTTAATATAAAGCACAATAGATATTTGAAAGTGATTATGAAAATATTTTGTAACCAAAATACTATACGATCTTCTCAAGATATTGCAATGAATATACAACCTTAGAAGATCAAATAAAAGTCTTCTTAGGAGAGACTTATGAACAAATTCCCCTAAGAACACTTAGGTTTAGCTCTCAAGGAAATAGTTTCAATCAAATAAACAAGGAGAGCAAACCTTTCAACAAACACTTAATCAACTTACATATGATGTAGGCAATAATAGAATGCAAGTATGAGTGATTGGGGCTTAGATGTGATTATTATAGGTTTTGGGAATTTCAGAGAATCTCATTTAATCAAAGTGGCTAATCCCATCTTAATTTCTCCAAATGAGGGGATATATATACCCCACAAAATATGACTGTTGGGGACACACTTGGAATAATTAGAAAAGATAAATGACCTTTTAAAATTTTAACCTTGTTTAAAAAATGTTTAACCACGGTAAAAATCAGGGCAACCCGAGAGGTCCGGTCGACCAGAACAAGTTTGATCAACCGAAGTTCATATGGTTCGATCGACCAGGCAAGAAATGAACTGAATGGTCGGTCGACCGTGAGAGGGCGATTTTTCATTTCTCCGAGTTTTGATCGACCAGGACATTTTGTACTGAGTTGTTCGGTCGACCAGACCGTTGGGATTTCTCCCAAGGACCCTTGGTCGACCAGACAGTTGCAATACAAAATAGGCTCGATCGACCGGGAGGTCAAAGTATTGACTCCTAGGTGGTTCGGTCGACTGGGTATAAATGAACTGTATAAGTTTGGTCGATCGGGCTATGGTCAAACTGTTGACCCAATCAAGGTTCGGTCAATTGACAGAAAATGAACTGCGGAGCTCGGTTGACCGGGACATGGTCAAAATGTTGACCCGGCACCGATTCGGTCGACCAGGGCATAATTAACTGCCAAGGATGGTCGATTGAAAGTGCACAATGTGTGCATTTTGGTCTTGTTTCATCACACATCCACCCTATTCAAGTGGCTATCAAATATAAGTGCAAAGGTGAGTGTCCTAGGGTCATTTCTAGGTTTTTTTCTTTTTGAAGACACCGAAAAAATTCGGTGTAAGTCGACCGTATGGTCATTTTCATATCGAGCTTACCTATTAAATCATGCAAGTGATGCATGCAATTATTACAATCCGTAAAACCTATTTACTATTACAGACCAATTACACAAATGAATTATATATTAGAACGCTGAATATAAATTGGTCTTCAATCTTCATTTGCACCATGTGCATTAAGATCTGTCAATTTGAGTTCCTGCGCATATTCCCAAACACCCATTAGATATAATGAGTATTTGTCATTATCGAAACCGGGCGTGACCTATAAGGTCAACATCGGGCTTAGGAGCTCGAGGGTATTTTAGGATTTTTGAGGACTATAAAAGAAAGGGTATATGTAAATACTATTTTGGGGATGTAACTATATATGTTTATGTTTTATGTCGTTATGTTTTAAGGATGTTAAGTGTTAGAATCTGTGTATTCCCAACAGGGGGGGTGAATTGGAATTTTAAACTTTTTCTCCTAAGTTATTGTATTCAACAACAGTATATGCACAACCTAGGGCCTATCTATGCAATTTCCAAATGCGTAGATAAATATAATATGAAAATTAAGTCATACGCATCATTCACCCATAACATACATGTGCGGTAAATGTAAAGTGCGGAAATGTAAGCAAACACACGATATGTTATCGGGGTTCAACCAACTATGTCTACGTCCCCGCCTCAAGCACGCAAGCTTGAGGATTCCACTAGTAGCTCACTTAAGGGTGGAGCGACACCGTTTACAACTAGGTCAAATTAACACAGGGCTGACCTCAACCTTAACCAGGTCAATTAGCGGGGCTAACCTCAACCTACACGCCTTAACAGGACGACGCACCTAGCTTTCCTAACCGGGTCTAAGCCAATCCGAGACTATTCCAGGGCTAGTCTCCCTCTTCAGGCCCGTGCCTGGAAATATAATAGATTTGAAATACAATCAAATGCTACAGTGATTGTGCTTTCAAGTAAAGCAGATATGTACCCAAATATGAAATAATTTGTAAGCTCAATGTGGTATAAGATGTCAACTCTCAAATAGATTTACTATCGTTGTAATGAGTGCATGAGAGTGCAAACCTAAGTGATCTTTGTATCACAGGATATTCAATCTAAGTGCTCAAACAAAGATATTATCCAAACTTCATATATTTCAATCAACAAGTTTTCTCAATACATATATGTATATGAAGCTCTAGCAACGTATAAGTTTGGTTTGCAAAAGGATATTCAATCTTTGTATTCAGCAAGGGATATATGAGTTAGCGAATATTGCAACAAAGATTTTATCACACTAGCAAATATCTCATCAAATATTTTCAAGATAAAAACACAGTAGATATTTGAAAATGTTTTTGCAACCAAAAACAAATACAATCTTCTTAAGATGTTGCAATGAAGGTGCAAATCTTAAAAGATCTATCAAAGTTTTCTTAGGATAGACTTATTCACAAAGTCTCCTAAGAATACTTAGGTTTAGCTCTCAATGAAAATAAATCAATCAAAAATGAATGGGAGAGCAAACCTATTAACTACAAACACTCAATCGACTTACAGAGGATTTAAGAGATCGAAGAAGGTAAGCATGAGTGAATGGGGATTGGATATGAGTATTATAGGATTTGGGATTTTCAGAGAATTTCTCTTAATCAATATTTTTAATCCCATTGCTAATTATCCCAAATAAACTCATATATATAGGCAAGGGAGAAAATATGACCGTTGGGGACCTATTGGATATTATTAGAAAAGTTTAATGACGTGTAAGACATTTTAACCCTGTTTAAAAAATTATTAACCGCGGTAAAAATAGGAGCAACCCGAGAGGTTCGGTCGACCAGAAATGGTTCGGTCGACCAGGACTCAAATGGCTCGGTCGACCAGAGGCATTTTGAACTGAGTAGTCGGTCGACCGAGGAAGGGCGATTTTCCAAAATTCCGAGGTTCGGTCGACCGGGCCCTTTTGAACTGTGTGGTTTGGTCGACCAGACCGCTGGAAATTCTCCCGAGACCCTTCGGTCGACTAGGTAGTTGGAGTACAAAAAGTGCTCGGTCGACCGGGAGGTCAAAATGTTGACTCCCAAGTGGTTCGGTCGACCGGGGTCAAATGAACTGTATGGTCTCGGTCGACCGGGACCTAGGTCAACGGTTGACCTAGGTAGGGTTCGGTCGACCAGGCCAAAAATAAACTGTTTTGGCCGGTCGACCGAAAGTGCACCAAGTGTGCATTTCGGTCCCGTATTGACCCAAACAAGTCCTATTCAAATGCCTAATAAACATATGTGAAATATGTGTGTGTCCTAAGGTCACTTGGGGTCCAATTTGAAGACACCGAAAAAGTTCGATGTCGGTCGACCGAAGGTGCACCCTAAGGTTTTTCTACGGTCCTTTCTCATTCATGGTTCGGTTTGAGCTTACATAATAAATCATACATGTGATGTGTGTGAGCTTATTACTAACCAAATGCCCTAATTACTATTACAGACCAATATAGATATATTACAAAGAGTATGATTTGGCCTTCAAGTTTTTCTTACTTTGTGCACATCTTGATCTTATCATTCTTGATTCCTGCACAAAAACTCAAACACTCATTAGATACAATGAGTATTTGTCATAATCAAAACTGGGCGTAACCAATAAGGTCAACATTAAGGGATGAATGATTGTGAAAGTACTGAAATGTTTTAGGGGATATGTATATATGGAAACGTAGGTGATGGATAAATTTTATGGATTTCTAGTTAGGGTATAGAAAACTCTGGTATTACGGTATTATGGTATTGCTGTATTATGATATAGAGATTATGTTTATGTTTTCCGCTGCGTATGTTATGGAATATGATTTATCAGGATATTATCAGGTATAACGCACCAGACTTGGGTTTATGGGTTCGGGGCGTTACATGGTCCACCTTGGGAAGTGCTGGTATTGAGCTCAAACATACTAAATTCCTTAATTGTGAACGTCACATGCTAACATTTTTTTTTCTTTTGAAGATATGGAACATGTAGGATGTAGTGCAAATCAGAGTTTAAATCAAATGGGAAATTTATCCATTTCACTTAGTTTCAATCAAGGGAAGGATGTTGAAAGTTTTGCAAAACACACACAACACAAGTCAGAATACTTAGAAAGACTACCTTAGATCGTTTTTGGTTGATGTATACTTCAGTTATCTAGGACTCTAAAGAACCATATCCTAATGGCTTAGAAAAAAGAGAAAATGAAAAAGTTTGAAGCAAATGATAATAAGAAACAAGTCAAGGATCAATTCCAAATAATAATAATAATAATAATAATAATACTAATAATAAAGAAATAAATAAATAAATAAATACAATTATGTATTGGAAAGGGCTACCTATTATCGGGGTCCTAACTAAATAAGAAAGAGGGTGTCTTCTAAAGTGTAATAGCGTGAAAGCCACTATTGTACATTCATGTACTGGAAAAGGCTACCTATTATTAGGGTCTTAACTAAATAAGGAAGTGGATGCCTTTTAAAATATAATAGTGTGAAAGCCGCTACTACAATGGTTTTGAATTAGAGTAAGGCCATGCGGTTGTCTTAGATTAATTGTTGTGATCTTGAAACTTTACTTAAACAAACATGTTAAGTAACCTTACTTTGTTATCATCAAAATGAGATTAAGCCTTGTTAGGCTAACAATCTCCTTCTTTTTGATGATGACAAATAAGGAGCAAAAGTGAGTAATGATGTGAATGGTGTATTCCCAAGAGGAAGGAGTGAATTGGACATTTAAAAAATCTAGGTTGCCTTTTGCCTAATTTTGAAACCCTAATCAGTATATCAATACCTAGGGTCTTTCTAAGAAATCTCAATAATACATAAATGTTTAAAGAATGTATGTAAAAAAATTAATACAATGAATAATCAAACATACCTGTGCGGAAATTAAATAGAAAAGGGAAATAGAAATAAGACACAACATTTTTATAGAGGTTCAGCAAATACTGTCTATGTTCCTACCTTAGTCCAACAACCCAAGGATTCCATTAAGTGCTCACTTAACTGGGAAGAGTGATGCTGTTTACAATACTCCTTACGAGGCGAAGTCTCCTCGGCTCATTTACGGGCTAAGAAAAACCAGTTTTCCTTATGAGGCAGAATCTCCTTAGCTCAATTTAGCAAGCTAAGACAAACTAGTTCTCCTTATGAGGCAAAGTCTTCTCAGTTCACTTATCAGGCAGAACCAAACCTCTCCTTATAGAATGGAGTCTCCCAAGATCCCCTAACCAGGTTAGAGCCAAACTGGTTCGCCTTACAAGACGGTGTATTCCTCTTCAGGCCATGCCTAGAATGCAAGGATATGGAAATTTGCATACAGATAAAAATGCTTCTACAAAAGTAGAGATGTACAATATGAAGCTCAATGCACTCTCGTATGATATGAAATAAAAGCTCAGTAGAGTAGGTGATTTTCTCAATATAATTTTGCAATCTTTGAATAAAAATATATATGATGAATACTCAAAGATTAAAGCCCAAAAATATTTCAACAAAAATAGTTTTCAAAAGAGATGCAGGAGAACCTAGGGTGTTTGATCTCAAAAATATTTTTGCACAAATGAATATATATGTGTTGGCCTAATAAGGCTTGTAGACACCCTATTTTTTCCCTAACCAAATAAAACAAGGGGTCTCCTCTTATTATTTTCATTATTATTATTATTGCCTTATTTATTATTATTATTATTATTATTATTATTATTATTATTATTATTATTTTTCATATATTATTATTATTATAACTATATTACTATTATTATCATCATCATCATTATTATTATTATTATTATTATTATTATTATTATTATTATTATTATTGCTTTATTCTTATTTCTATTAGTTTGCTATTATTATTATTATTATTATTGTTATTATTATCATCATAGTATTTTATTATTATTACCATTACCATTCTCATTACTATTATTAATATATTATTATTATTATTTCTCTTATTATCATTATCATTATTTTAAATATTATTTTATTATTAGAGTGTTATAATTGTTATTATTACTTTACTATTATTTTTCTTATTATCCTTATTATTATTATTATTATTTTTAAATATTACTTTATTATGATTATTATCATACTATTATTATATTATTTTCAAATCTTGTCATTATTACATTACTATTATTATTATCATTATTATTATTATATTTAGTTATCATATTCATTATTTCCATAAGAGTAAAAGCAGAAAAATAAAAGAAAAAGCAAAATAAAATAAAAAACAAGAGTCTAGGGTTCCAAATTTTTTTATAAAGGAGGGGCGCAGGGCGCAACACGAGGGCGCAAGGGAAGCCAAAAAAAAAAAACCTCTCCTTTCTTCTTCTTCTTCTTCTTCTTCTTCTTCAGTTTCCTGAGCACTGCAGCTCCAGCCCACCTTAGCTCTCCCTTGTTCTCCTCTGTTGCAGATCACTCATCACGACCATCACCTCTCCACCAGCAGACTCCATCACCACTGAGCACAACTCCTTTACCACAGCCATCCTCTGCTCCAACCGAGCACTCCCTTCGCAGCACAGTACTAGCAGCAGCTCTCTGCTGCAACAGCAGGCCCCGACCACCATCAACCTTCTCCAGTCTTGGTAACACAACCGTGACAACCCACCAACACGAGCAGCACCGGCAACCTTCCTCTGCAACTCCATCTCCGGCCACCACAGACTCCTGCAACTTTGGCTTGGCTCCACGCCCAGCAACCTTTGCCGCCGCCCACGACACAATCCAGGCCGCCAATCTCTCTACAACCAGGTCACTGCCTTCATAGCCTCTCCGATCTCACTTCCAGAACACCAGCTATCCTCTAGTTTCCTGCTCCCACACACACACACACAATAAACGCAAAAACACACATAGCACACACATGCATTTTTTATTTTATTTTATTTATTTTACATTTTGTTTATTTTGGTATATTTTTAGACACTGAAATTGTTGTTTATTTTTGCAGGCATATATACATATAGATATACATACTTTTTGATTATGTTTAGAAGCTAATATTTAAGGGTAGGAGTCTATGGTATTTAGTTTTGTATATGGTTATTATTATTGCTATTATACATATTTATCAATATTATGTTCATGTTGTCTTCCTTATAGAATTTCTGTTTTTATTATATATATTTATCTTGTATTATTATTAAAATGTTTATATGTGGGTTCTAATATTTAAAGTTTAAGTTTTTCTGGTATATATGTGATGTGATCTTGTTATATATTGTTATTATAATCCATTCATATTTAGGTAAATTTATTGTTATGCTTATGTGGTTCTTTTATTATGTATTATTGTTGTATTATGTATTCTTGTGATATTATTGTTTATTATTGTTATAGTTATGATGTTAATATTTAGGTGATCTTATTATACAATCATTATATGGTTTTCAGCATTGTCTTATTAAAATAGTATGTTTTAGATTTTCATTATGGTTATCTCAAGGTTACATTCAAGTATATATATTTATGTAATATTATTGTTTATTATGTATTCATGTGATATTATAGTTTATTATTGTTATAGTTATCATGTTAATATTTAGGTGATCTTATTATATAGTTATTATATGGTTTTCATCATTGTCATAGTAAAATTGTATATTTTGGATTATCATTATGGTCGGCTTTCACTATTGTCATGTTGATGATGTATATATATTTTAGGGTTTTGATCAGTTTACATTGTTTTAGGTATTTTTAAGGTTTCCTTTATTACATGTAATTATTATTGAATTATAGATATTTATTGTGATATATTTTTTTTATAAATATGTTGTACTAATTATTTTTGGTATTTTAATATATTTAGTATTAATCATTTTTTTAATATGTTAATACATTCAATATTCATTATTTTTGGTATCTTAATGTATTTAGTATTAGTTATTTTCAGCATCTTAATATATTTAGTATTAATTATTTTTAGTATCTTAATATATTTGTGTTAATTACTCTTGGTATCTTAATATATTTAGTATTAATTACTTTTAGTATCTCGATATATTTAGTATTAATTATTTTTTATAGTATCTTTAGTGTCTTAATATATATAGTATCATGGTATTTCATTACTTGCTTTGATATTTGTAATATTTTAGCATATATGCATTCCTATTATTATTACATGTATTATGGTAATTTAATTTCTTAGTTTATTATCTTATTAATATATATTAAAACCTCCCATACTAGTATTTTCCTATAAAAATTTTATATACAATTTCAAAATTTGGGAGTGTATTTTCTTAAGTATTTTTTTAATTACCATCCCTATGATTTTAATACTAGGGTATGAGCTTTTGAGCTTTACGTACCTTTAGCTCTGAGGGAATATGTAAATATTTATATATTACGTATATTTTTGTATTATTTATTTATTTGTTTATTTTGCTTGTGTATTAGTAAATTCACTAGAGGAGTAATTTTAAAGACTTTTTAGATTAACTTAGAGATAATTCTAAATTAATTAGGTACCGTTAGTAAGAATGGGCGCGTAGGGGGTGCTCGTACCTTCCCCTCACGTAACCGAACTCCCGACCCCAGCTCTGGTAACGTAGACCCATTCTACCCCTAATGGGGTAGTAATCATGTGTTCTAAGCACACTAAAAGGTTAGTGGCGACTCCGATATTCTTATTTTCCCTCGAAAATTAAAATTTATTTTTATTTCGCTGTCTGAGGCACACGCGCTTCGGGACGTCGCGACAAGGCTTACAATTCTTATTTAGATGATAACAAATCATGATATGTTTAATGTGGTTCAAAGTGAAAGTTTTTCAGGAAAAAGGCAAAGATTAAAGGAAGTGATAAAGCTCAAGAGGATGATAAAGCTTATGGATTAAAAAGAGATCTTGAAGAGCATAAGGATTAAAGATAACTTGGTGAAAGCTCAAAGAAAAGATCGAAAGTCAAAGATGATGGAAGAACAAGATTGGAGATCAAAGGATTAAATTTTTTTTTAAGGATGTTCAAAATGTAAGTACTTTGAGTTAATTTCAAGTATAAATTGATTTGAAACTCTTAAGAAATTCAGAAATGTATTTTTTTAAAACTCTAAAGAATACTTTTATAATCAATGAAAATAAAGGGTTTTGAAAAAGAATTTTTTTTTTTTTGAAAAATAGAAGGGCCAGGCGACTGTCCTATTATGGCGGGCGACTGCCAAATTAACTTCCACCAGGTGCTTGCTCTTTTTGCTTTCTCTCTGAAATTCTTCTTCTCCACTCTTTCATATAGACACTTTGTCCAAATTAGCTTGAAACCGAGCCTCTAACCTTCCCTTATCACCAAATCACAACCTAATCTAGGGTTTCTCTATTTTTCTCTTCCATACAAACATGCCACGAGAAAAATCAGTTGGTATCAAGGGATCTTTGTCTTCAACAAGGATCAATAATGATGAGGTAGAGAAATGGTTAGTAACTCCACATGCTAAGCAACTTTATCGGAACCAGATCGCTTCAGCGGAACCCATTTTAAGTAAAGTTCTTGATGTTACATTCTTCAATATGGATTTTCCTGAAATTATGGAACTTTTTAAGGCGATTGGATGGGATCGGTTTATTACATATCAAGCTAAAGGATACTATCCCAATGTTGTTCAGATTTTCTATGCAAATATGGAAAGATGTGATAACGGGATCAAAACAAATCATCTTGGGCAAAATATTCATCTTACTCCCATATCTTTGGGAAAAATTCTTCAAGTCAAGCCAGGAGATTTTGAGGTTCACATTGTTGAAAAACAATGGATTATGTCCCAGGGTTTCACTCCTCAAGAATTTTTGCCTCTGGTCATAACTGATACTCCTGTTAATTTTAGCCATCCACCTCTTTACAAACAGCTTAATTTAAAAGCTCTAATCTTGCACAAACTCATTACAAACAATATCCTACCACGTTTTGGTTCTCATGATCATACTTCATTCCTAGATTGTTTTGTAATGTGGTGTATTCTTAAAGGGAAAAAGATGGATCTTCCAAGCCTAATTATCCAGTGGATTATTATGAAAGTTGATGCCCCTCGTATTGTTCTACCTATGCTGGGATATTAAATATAGTATTTGCTCATTTCAATGTTCTTACACCATCATTTAACTTCACTAGAAAAATCCATTACGATATTTTTTATGATACTATTCTTAAACATATGGGATAGAAGAACTCTCCTCAAGGGTGGTTTCATAAGGGACATCGTCATGTATCGTCTGCACCACCACCTCAGTCTTCCATACTAGCATCTTTAGTTCAACTTGACCCAAAAACTCCCTCTTGGTTTGTTCCATTTTTTAATCACTATATGACCTTCAGTGATGGAATGAAATCTGGACTTGGTACTCTATAGGAGAAGGTTTCTACTATAGAAACTCATTGTTCAAGTATTGATAAGCGAGTTGACAAGATTGAACAACAGTTGGCCAGCTCCTCTAAAGGTAAATCTCCAATGAATATCAGCCCTGCTACATCAAGTGATGATGAATCTGGTGAATAAGAAGAAGGAGACGATGAAAGTGGATCTATGGAAGCCTCTGATTGATGTGTTTTCATCTATGAGCTATTTATCACTTTTATGTATTAAAGTTTTATCGGATAGTATGTTTTTTTTTATGCTCTATAAGTAGTACTATGTATTGTAGCACTTCTCTATTTTTATTATTTCTTCTCCTTTTTTATTGATGTCTAAAGGGGGAGATGTTTAAGAGAAGGGAATGCAAAAATGTGTGATGCTATGCCATGGTTTAACAAACTTGTACTTGTATGGATCATATCTTGTATGTGATTTGTAAAACTATGAATATGTATGGATGAATCATTTATGGATTATCTTGCATAGATCATATCATATATATACCTATGAAAATGTGTCATGCTTGTTGATAAGGGGAGCCATGAGTATTAATTCTTATTATTTTTGCTCTCAATTTGTCATCATCAAAAAGGGGGAGATTGTTGGCCTAATAAGGCTTACAATTCTTATTTTGATGATAACAAATCATGATATGTTTAATGTGGTTCAAAGTGAAAGTTTTTTGGGAAAAAAGGCAAAGATTAAAGGAAGTGACAAAGCTCAAGAGGATGATAAAGATTATGGATTAAAAAGAGATCTTGAAGAGCATGAGGATTAAAGATAACTTGGTGAAAGCTCAAAGAAAAGATCGAAAACTCAAAGATGATGGAAGAACAAGATTGAAGATCAAAGGATTAAATTTTTTTTAAGGATGTTCTAAATGTAAGTACTTCAAGTTAATTTCAAGTATAAATTGATTTGAAGCTCTCAAGAAATTCAGAAATATATTTTTTTAAAACTCTAAAGAATACTTTTATAATCAATGAAAAGAAAAGGTTTTGAAAAAGAATTTTTTTTTTTTTGAAAATTGGAAGGGCCAGGCGACTGTCCTATTGTGGTAGGCGACTGCCAAATTAAGTAAAGGATTTTTCAAAGAGATAGTAGCAAGAGAGGCGACTGCCTGAACATGCTAGGCGCCTAGGTGGTCATGCCAAGAAACTGCCTTGGTTTTGGTAGGCGACTGCCCATCTGTGTTGTGAGTTTGTTCTATGACAAGCGACTGCCAAGTCGTGGCAAGCGACTGCCACTCAAACGTTGGCTTAAAAACTCTCAACGGGAAGATTTTTTAAATGAAGTTTTTGGACACTATTATTTTGAAAAACTTGGAAACTATTTCAAGGAAACTTTGGGGGTAAGGAATTACTTTTAAACATCGATAAATAGCCCCAAACTTCAAAGGTTTGAGACACCAAGAAATTTTTCAAGCAAATCAAAGTTCTCAAAGGCTCTCAAACTCTCTTGTGTTCAACTACTGAATTGCTACTGATTCAAACTCCGAAGTAAAGCTTTCAAAGTCAGAATCTTTCATATTTTGGAAGATATTTGGTGATCTATTTGAGTATTGAGCTTCAAATTCTTTTATATTTGAATTACTTTGAAGTATTATTGTGCTAAATGTTGTACTAACCTACTCTACTGTGAGAGTGTTTTCTTGTACACAAAATCTTCTTTATGTTGGTTCTTATTTATAGATGATTCAGGCCTGTAGAATCGTTGGACCAAATGAGGGAATATCGTTTAGAGAGGCGGGCTCTAGCCTAATGGAAGAAGTGTTTGTAATCGGTATTGTTCCACCTGTCAACGGAACTGAACTAGTAAATCTTTTGGTGGTTTGCCAAAGGCGAGGACGTAGGCTGGGTATAAGCTGAACCTCGTAAAATCTTGTGTCTCTCTTCTTCCTTGCTCTTTACTTTTTCATCCAAGACTTACAATCTGCGTGTATGTTTTTAAATTGTTAATTCTGATTGTTTAGTTGTTAAATAGATCAAAGGATAATTTGTTTTTGGCTTGATCAGCATTGATTGCAGAAACCGAAGGGGACTACGTTGGTTGATTAACCTAAACTTATTAATCTAAAAGTTTGTTTAAAAGCTAAACATAAAGAAGACTTATGAGTTTGGAATAAACACAGGGCATACATAAATTTAGCGTGTTTTACAATTCATTACAGGGCTATTGAGACAAAGATCAAGTTTTTGATTATCTTGATTGGTTGTGATTGAATTGTTTTATATTTACTTGTTAGGGTTCTTGATATTAAACAAAGAATTAAAATTGAAATAATTTTAAAAATTCCATTTCAACCCCCCCTTCTTGGGAAGCTATCCTAATTTCAATATGATCTTTGATAAACTGGAGTATGCAATAGATACTTCAAAGATCTTAAGCTAAATGCAATTACAAATAAGGGACATGTCTTCTTCTTCTTTTGTTCTTCTGATTTTTCATGGATTGCACCAAGTGTATAAGCTTGAAGTCCTTCATGGCTTCCATTTTCTTTCCCTTATGTGTGTGCTGAAATGTAAACTTGTTCAAGCACTTAAAAACACGCATAATATACTTATACTTTGTCAGCATTAAAATAAGGATCGGACTCAAAAAGTCAACAATCTCCCATTTTTTGATGATGACAAACGCATAAGAGCAAAATGGGTTAAGCCTAAAAAGGCTCTCCCTAACAATATGCATAAATTAAAAGATAAGTAGTGTACCTCAAGCATATCAAAAGATAGAAAACATTTCAAATTACCATGCTTTTAGTTTTAGCATTAAAGCACATTAAAGCTCAGATATTTACCCTATTTAAAATTTTCCCTATAAAAAATTCTCCCTTTTTGGCATAAGGTCATTTATAATTTTGCTTATAAAATTCTCTCCCTTTTGGCATCAGCAAAAGGGCTAAGCTAAGTATAAAAACAATTGGAGCATTAAAAAAAATTAGCTTAAGAGAACTCCCCCTTTTTAACTCAACAACTGGGCATAAAAATTTATAGCTTGTTAAAAAAAAATTACAATTTTATATATAAAAATGGTATAACTAGCCATTTAAAATTTTAAAAGACATGTTAAAAAAGTTTGAAGCAAATGAAAATAAGAAACAAGCCAGGGATTGATTCCAAAAATAAAATAAAAAAATAAAAAAGGGAAGCAATTGTGTATGGGAAAGGGCTACCTATTACCGGGGTCCTAACTAAACAAAAAGTGGGTACCTTTTAAAGTGTAGTAGCGTGAAAACCACCTTTGTACATTTATGCACTAGAAACGACTACCTGATAGCTTTATCATGATCCCAAGAGGGGGGTGAATTGGTATTTTTAAAATCTATCCCCTGGGTATTCCTCCTAACAATAGTATGTTCACAATCCTATGGTCAATCTAGTGCGAGTAATATCAGAAATTAAATAAAGCAGTTTAATCAATTACATAAGCACCAGAAAGCAATAAAGAGAAGGGTGACGCACAGATATGTTATCGATGTTTGGCCAACTGCCTACGTCCCCGTCTTGACTAACCAGGACAAGGATTATCACAATAACTTGCTCACTTAAACGGGTGGAGCGGAACCTATACAAACCAGGTCAATTAGCACAAGGCTGACCTCAACCTTTTCACCAATCCTTATCGGGCTGAATTATCGCCCCCTCAGGCCACGCCTGGAATCTCTCAAATATACAATTAAATGGTACAATATAAAAGTGCTTTCACGTAAAGCATATTTATACCCAAATCCGTTCAATCACATACACCATAGATGATTTAAAATTTAAGCTCAATGTGGTCTAAATATTTCAACTCTCAAATATGTTTTCTATCAGTGTAATGCATACGTGAGAGTGTCAACAAGCAATCTTTGTATTTTAAGATATTCAATCAAACGTGTTCACAAAGAATATCAAGCAAGCCTCAAGAGTATCGATCAGTAGAATATCTCAATCACATAAATATGTATATGCTTGGACTTGCAAAATATATATGATCTTTGTTTTCAGCAAAAATATATAAGTGAATAAATATTGCAACAAAGATGTTTCACCTCAAAAACAAATATCTCCTCAAATAGTTTTCAAAATAAAGAGCAATAGATATTTGTAAATGATTTTGAAAATATTTCACAACCAAAAGCAAATATGAGCTTCTCAAGATGTTGTAACGAATATGCAATCTCAGAAGATCTAGTAAAGTCTTCTTAGGATGAACTTATTAGCAAAGTCCCCTAAGAATCCTTTTGGTTTGGCTTTCAATAAAAATGGATCAATCTCACAACAAAGAGAGAGCAAACCTTCAAATGAACACACTCAATACACTTACAAATGATATAAAGAAGTGAAAAAGGTAAGTTTGAGTGGATTTGGAAATAGTATGAGCAGTAGGAAGTATTTAGCTTGAGAGAGAAATTTGGATATTTGTTTTTGCTAATTTTTTTTTAATTCTCCCAAATGAAAGGGTATATATAGACATACTAGAATTTTTGACCATTGGGGACCTTTTAGGGATTGTTAGAAAAATTGAATGACATTTAAAACATTTTATCCCTTTTTAAAAATATTAACTACGGTAAAAAAATTAGGTGCAACCCGAGAGGTCCGGTCGACCAGGACTCACATGGTTTGGTCGACCAAGGCATTTTTGAACTGAGTGGTTGGTCGACCAAAAGTGCCTTTCCAAAGGCCATTTTCCATTTTTATCGAGGTTCGGTCGACCAGACCATTTTGAACTGGCTGGTTCGGTCGACCAAATCGCTGGGAATTTTCTCAAGGACCCTTGGTCGATTAGGTAGTTGGAGTACAAAATGGTTCAATTGACCAGATGGTCAAAATGTTGACCAGAGAGGGTTTCGGTCGACCGGGGCTTTTTGAACTACATGGTTCGGTCGACCAAGGCCTTGGTCAATAGTTGACCCAGGCTTGTTTCGGTCGACCAGGGCAGAATGAACTGCCTGGTTCGGTCAATCGAAAGTGCACAAAGTGTGCATTCCGGTCCCGTCTTAATACACACAAATCCTAATGAAGTGCCTAACAAACATAGGTGCAAATGTGTGCGTGTCTTAGGGTCATTTTATGTCCAAATAATGAAGACACTGAAAAATTCTGGTGTCGGTCGACTGAACCCTAAGGTCTTTCTACGATCACTTTTAGATCGTATCTGGTTTGAGCTTACAAGATAAACCATGCATGTGTTGTGCATGCTTATTACAAACCAAATATCCTAATTACTATTACAGACCAAATAAATGTGAAATGCATTACAAAAAGAGATTGGGTCTTCAACTTTACTTTCTCTTTGTGCCGTCAATGTATCTGCAAATGTAGATCTGCACATGAACTAGATATTCATTAAATACAATCATTTTTTTTATTATCAAAATCAGGCGTGACCTATAAGGTCAACACTACCTACTACCGGGGTCCTAACTAATCAAGAAAGTGGGTGCCTTTTAAAATGTAGTAGTGCGAAAGCCGCCAATACAATGGTTTTGAATTAGAGTAAGACCATGTGGTTGTCTTAGACTAATTGTGTGATTAAAACCGTTAATGTCTATTGGTAGTCAATCTTGGAATTTTGATCATTTCTTGTACACGTGAGCTGTGTTACACTCCATTACCTTGGTTGAGTTACTAGATGGTGTATAAATTTTTCAGTAAATACTTGAGTTAATTTGTGTCCTGTGTTCCTAAACTCAGAAAGCATATTTTTAGGGCATGTATTTTTTATAAGTATTGTAATTTTAGTTTCCACTCCCTTGGTTTAAATGCATTCACGTTATTTTATAGAGACTAGCAAAAAATTAGTTTTGGGGGGGGGGGGGCGGGGTGTGATTACGCACTTAAACTGCGTAATTAGACATCTTAATATGGTCATTAGGGCTTATATTTTTAATTAAATGCCTAATTACTCCCAATATTTTAACAAAGTGCCCTATTTATAATTTCTGAGTTTTATTGAATAATTTATGAATTTTTGGCATTTTTTTTATCGCAAGTAAATTCTCGGGAGCCAAAATCGGCATCAGTTCATAATTCGTGCATAACTTTCTCGTACGAGCTCCAATCGATATCATTCAAATTTTTGGAGAAAGACGAGGAGATTATATACAACTTCTGTGTTTTGCATTTTTAGAGAAATGAGTTTTAGGAGAGTCAAAATAGATTGTGTTCGCGGAGAGAAAAAATGAGAAATATATATATATATATTACCTTATGTGACCCGGCCTGCCAACTTGCTGGACCTGGGACATGGATCATAGGGCAGCCCCCCTCCCCCTTCTATTTATTATTTTTTTTCTCCTCTATTCGTGTTGCGCACCCGTCTTCCCTCTTCTCCTTCCCTAACTCTTCTCTGCTCCCCCTCACTCTCTCCCTCTCTGTTTTTTGTCTCTCTTATTATTCTTTATTCCTCTCTCCTCCAGTTACTCTCCCCTTATCCCTCTCCTACTCTCCCTCTACTCTACTTCCAGCCACTACAACTTCAGCCAGCAACCACACACCAGCTACAACTCCTCTTCTTGGCAGCAACCGAGTACTTGAAGCTCTCTGCCACCAGCCGAGAGCTTCCTCTGACACAACAACCTCAGCCCCGAACTCCTTTTGCCACCATCCATTCTAGTAGCTAAAGCCACCAGCAACAACTGGCCATCTCTAGCCCTCCATAGCAACACCAGGCTAGACCTCCAGCTAAGGCACAACAGCTGCTGAGAGCACCAGCTCCTTCACCATACTCGGGTTGTTTTTTTGGTTTGTGCACCACTACAAGGAGCAGAAGACAGCAACTATTGCTATTGTGTGTGAGATCACACCTACGACCTTCTCTCCTTCTCTCTCTCTCTCTCTCTCTCTCTCTCTCTCTCTCTCTCTCTCTCTCTCTTTCTACTTCTTTCTTTTTAAATAAATAGTTTAGTTGCTTATTGTTTACTTTATTATTAACTTAATAGATGTTTTGATGTTGAGTTTAAAGTGATTATGGCATTGAATATTTATATTTAGAGTATTGTTGGGTTTATTAATCTTTCTTTCAATTTGTCTCTTTACTTTAATGTTTGTCTAAATATTTTGTTTGAGTAGTTAATGTTGGGTTTACATATTAATTTTTACGTTGTTATTTCAATAATTTATTAGGTTAATTTAATTTCTTTTCTTTTGGTTTGTTACATTAAATGCTTCAAGATTGAAATAATTAGTTGTTTTAATTTGTTGTCTTTCATTTTATTGATGCAATGAGCCATTGTGGAATTAATTTGACCTGAAAATTGTGGATTGCAAGCATGCGTGGCTAAGTTCGGTAACTCAAGTTATGGGGCAATGTCGTTTGCTTTCCATGGTTTGTTAGTTCTCCTATGATATTATTGATAAAATTTTATTTGGTTAAAACAGAAAATTGAAGGCATCGTTGATAAATCGCTGGCTCTTATTTCTTGTTTTTTTGTTGGCATTAGGCACATCAAAACCATGATTTAATCTAGGATTTTCATCAACTAATTTTTACATGAAATTCGGTTGATGCTTAATGAGTTTTATTTTCTTCCGTTTGGATGTGGCAAATTTACTCGGGCTTTAATAATAAAATTTCATCTTATTAATGCCTTGATTGGATTATTAAGAAGAGGAGTAAGGCCTAAGGAATTGGTAAACGGTGGAAGCAAAGAGACGTTGAACTCGTAACCCGGGTGTTTGGTAAATTGTTTTAGTTAATCTGTTTAGTTTGGTTGCGTTAGTAGGTTTATATTCTTGGAAATTTGATAAAAGTTCAATCAATTTTTAGCATTTTTTTCAAATACCTCCCATTTTGTTTATTTTTTTCAAAATCATAAAAGACCAAAAAGATTTTCAAACCACATATTACCGCAACAGGATTTCTCTAAACTTTCATAAATACTTTGATACTCCGTGGTCCCTGTGGAATACGATCTTGGACTCATCCTTGATACAACTTGACACTTCTGCACTTGGAAGCACAACTCAGAATGAGTCACTAAACAGCATAAGCAATCAGTTTAAATTAAGACAACTATACTGGATATTGATTAATTCATTTCAAACATGCAACCAGTATAGTCTCCCTATTGACTACAAATGCATCAGAGAAAAGATATTGAGGCATGACTTTGTGCTCATGACCAAGAACAATCTATATCTAATCATAGAAATTCAAGAGCCGAATATGATGTTTCAAATTTTTCAGAAGAGCCTCAATATTTCAAAAGCGAAACATGACGCAAGTGAGTCCTTTACGCTATTTTTCTAAGGATGGAGCTCAGCTCCCCTATATATGTTCTTATGCATGCATTATTAATTTAGGATGAAGATCAAATTTTCATTTAATATTCAGTCATACTTTCAAAAATATTTTAACATGCATTTTATCATAATCATCTTAGCACATATTTTATGGACTTTGAATGTTTTTGGAAAAATCTAACAAAATTTTGGCAGCATGCCGTCTGTAAATAGGACATTTCCCAAATAGACATGCGCTAAAACTTGGTTTTTTTCAGCAAATAATTAATTTTAAGCATGCAACAACCTAGATTCACTACCAACATGCAATTGACAATACTGCATTAGCCATGCAGTTGCCATTCTAGTTTAAGCTTGCAATCTAGTAGTCAAAAGCATTTAAACAACATTAACTATCCATCAGACAGTACAAGCATTAAGTAAGAATGGGTAGTAAGAGTTCAATGCAGTGATTAAACTAACTACCCATCAAATGAATTTAAACAATTAGTAATTTTTGGATAGTATGCTACAATGCTATTCTCATCAAGGCATACGAGCATAAAAATATAATCATGAGAGTATTTAATTTATAAAGCTATGAAATTATAGAGAGAAATGCTGCCCCTCAATTATGCACTATCGTCGTCTAATGCCTTTTTCTTCTTTTCATTTTTTAAGTTCTTAGCCAAGTGCCCTAGATTTTCAATGATTTAAACTTGGCGTTACATGCTTTGGCTTAGAGGAAAAAAAAGTCACGATGAATATTTCTTTAAGTGTACTAAGCCAATTTTTCCTCTTATCTTATGAATCTTAACACGTGAGATGCCCAAGTTTGAATGGCTTTCTCTTTTAATTGCTCGAGCATAGGTTTCTTTGAATTTTTGTTCCTTCATCTAGACTGAAACCTATCAAAATTCTTAACCATTCAACTTCATTATAAAGAAACGAAGCTCTAAAGGATTTGATTTAAAATTTGAGAGCTTGTGAGAGACGTATAGGATAAATACTCTTAAGGATTGAATTTCTTTTAAGTTCAGAAGAGTATTCAGAAATGAAACAGATGGACGATATTCATAATATTTTGTACTAGCGAATATATCCAAAAACTTAAGGTGAAGAGCATTTAGGAGAATAGTCATTTCTCATTTGCCCCAAAAGGAGGGTGTCCTTTAAAAATGATCACAATTTTGAATAAGGATACGAACCAATGAATAGATGAATCTTTACCTAATATAATCGATTTCCTATGGAGGAAATGAACCAAAATTACAGAATTTTTACATTTTAAGCACAAAGGGAATGTTTTAATTTGATTAGATGAGAATTTGATTCCCTTAGAGGATGCCCCTAATTTGATTATAAAAGGAAGACTTTTGATAAGCACTTAGTAGATTGGGAGTTTATGATAATCAGTGCTTATGTCCAGAGTGATGACTAATTTTTTATCAAGCATTTAAGGCTCCAAGATGAGTTTAGGATTAGATGATACTTAGTATATGATTCATTTCCTAAAGATCAATTCTGTGCAATGGATAGAATATGCTTAACTTAAGATATTCATTATTAAGCGTGAGTTAAGAATTAAGAATTATTTACCAAGTAAAGATGCCTTGTCCATTTGGAAGCGGATTTAATTCAGCATGCTTTTGAGATTTTGTTCAGGATATGATGATTTTTGTTCTTCATCTCAGAAATACAAGGTTTCGGATATTTTAGCTAGTTATGCTCTCAACCTTTACTTTGAGCAATATGAATTAAAAAAAAAAACCATTCCAAAAAAACAAGGAAAAATTAAACAAAGAATTCTTTTCAAATAAAAATAAAAGCTTAAGAGAACAATTTTTTGAAAATTTCTCAAAAGAAAAAATTGATGAATATAAGCAAAGATGGATAAGTGAAATGGAGAAACAAGGAAGAAATATATATTTCTTTGATTGGTTTTGTAATAGAAAAAAAAAAAGTGACCCAATTGATAGAAAATGAAAGATCTACAGAACATCGACAAATACATTTTGTGGGAAATCATCCTCCAAAAGGCAAAATTCAATTTCAACACAACAAAAATGAGGTAGAAGCATTGACATTTGCCAAAGCAAAAATAGAAAATCCTTGCCAACCTACAACCCAAAGTTAGTGTGACACAATAATTAAACAAAATAATTTTGCAAATGAATACCTTACAACTATAGGTGAACAAATAGATGCAATAGAAGAAAGCATTGATAAGATGGAAACAATTTTTCCCCAAACTCCAATAGTACACACATATCCAATATTTAAGCCAAAAGAAACAAAAAAGCCGACAACAATAAATAAAATAGGTGGATATAAATGGCTTGAACCAACTCACCTAAAAGCATGCTCTGATAAAAATGATGAGACTTTAAAAACAATTAATGAAAAACTTAAAGACATTCTGTCCACTTTAAAGGGAATTCAAGCCTTAGATGATCAAATTAACAATCTAGCTTCTGAGGGCTTCGATTCCGAAATAAGACAAAATGATAATTCCGAAGAAGAAATTTTTGACAATATTACTGAAATAGAATAAAACTAATAATTTAACAGCAAATCCTATTGCTTATATGTACTAATTAAATGATAATATGGCTACTCCAATACCCCAAGTTAAGCCAGTTTACCCTAAGCCAAGTGCTCCAGACCTACAATATGAGGAGTCAATACCTTAGCGCTCTATTCTGGCAATGCTGTTTATAACTGGAATATTGATGGATTATCAGAATATCAAATTTTAACATTATGTAGACAAATGTTTATAGTAGGCCAAATTTATGTGTTAAAACAAAAACATACAATCCCAGATGTTGCTAGGCCACTTGTTATGGGATTTGAAGGACAACTATGTCATTGGTGGGCAAATAGTCTTTCTAAAAGACAACAAGAAGAAATAATAAACTCCTTAAAATTGGACTGAAATGGCAATCCAATTTTTGATGAAAGAGGACAAGCCGAAGGTGATGGGGTTGGGACCCTTTGCTTTACAATTGTTCACCATTTTATAGGAGGACTTCCTTTCAATGAAGATAGGCAAATCGAACTCCTACAAAATATTAGATGTAAAAAATTATCACATTTCAAATGGTACAAAGATACATTTCTAACAAGAATATTTAGGAAAACAAATTATAATTCAAAATATTGGAAAGATAAATTCATAAATGGATTACCAACTTTGTCTGCTCAAGGATTGTGATACTTATCGACAAATCGATCTAGGAGATTGGACTTACGGAGAAATAATCCATGTCATTAATATGATAGAAATCAAACTTTGTAGTGATCTAAGATTGAAATAACAATTAAAGAAACAAAAATTAACAAAAGAATTAGGTAATTAGTGTGAACAATTTGGATTCGATAGAATACCAACAAAGAATAAAAAGAAAGCAAAAAGACAA
Source organism: Malania oleifera (assembly GCF_029873635.1). Classification (NCBI taxonomy): domain Eukaryota; kingdom Viridiplantae; phylum Streptophyta; class Magnoliopsida; order Santalales; family Ximeniaceae; genus Malania; species Malania oleifera. Next base: position 29,414,038 of record NC_080428.1, on the reverse strand, counting down.
CAAATTAAGTCTTCAAAACCAAGAATTTATATAAAATATAAAAATTAAAAAAGGAAAGGAGAATGGGATAAAAGCCCTTCCACAAAGAAGGGAAGATGTTACATTTATGGAAGCAAAGATCATTACGCTAACAAATGCAAACTTAAATAAAAAATAAACAACATAGAAACAGAAGAAAAAACCAAAAATAAAATCTTTAATCTTCTAGACAATATCCAAGAATCTTCCTCTCACCCTTCTTCATAAACTTCGGAAGGAGAACTCTTAGCAATAAATTTAGATTCATCCCATCAATCCTCTTCATAAGAATTAGAATGCAGTAGCAAAGAATTTTTTTTAAAAAAATTAATGTCCTTGATAAAGAAGACTACAAATTATTCCTTGAAATGATAGACAAAATTGAAGATCCAATTCAAAAAGGAATCTATCTTAAAAAACTAAAAAAATCAAGAGAACAAGAAGTAATTCTTGACAAACCTGGAAGTTCCAACAAAATCGAAATTTTAAAAGACCAATTACTTCACCAAAGAATCCCAAGCTTTGAAGAAGAAGTTTTGGGAAAATTTAAATCAAAACCAAAGAAAATTTTAGTTCAAGATTTGCCAAAGGAAATAATTAAATTGGAAGAAGAGATTAAAATCCTTAAACAAATAACCCAAGATTTACAAGAGCAAATCTATAGAAACCAAGAAAAACATCATAGTCTCTCTAAAACAGATTTAGAGGAAAACTCAGAAAATGAATCCAACAAACTAAATTCTAATAATGAGCAAAATTCCTTCATAAACTTGATAAATAAAGTCACCATTCAAAAATGGTTTTGTGAAATTGAGATTCGTATAAAATCAAATTTCTCAAAGAAATTTGTAGCCCTTTTTGATACCGGGGCTGACCTCAATTGTATTAAGGAAGGATTAATCCTTACTAAATATTTCCAAAAAACAACAGAAACTTATATAGGGAATATAAACAAAAACTTCAAATATATTACAAAGTCCCTTTAGCAAGGGTCTACAATCAGGGAGTTTGTTTTAAAACAAGCTTTATTTTAGTAAAAACAATTACTCACCCAGTAATCCGTGGTTTACCATTTCTCTATCTTCTTACCCCTTTCCAAATTAGAATGAAGGAATCTTGACAAATTATGTCAATAAAAAAATATTATTCAAATTATGCCTTCCACCCATAGAAAGGCAATTAAATCTCTTAAAGGAAAAATCCATAGAAAATGTAAAAAAAAAATAAATTCAATAATACAAGAGAAAAATACCCATCTCAATTTCTTAAAAGAAGAATTACAATATGAAAAAAATGAAAAAAAAGCCTTGAAAACAAAAAAGTTAAAAGAACAAATTTCAAATTTACAAGATCAAATAAACAAAGAGATATGCTCAGAATTACCAAACACTTTTTGGCAAAGAAAAAAAACACAGTAGAATTACCCTATAAAAAAGACTTTACTGATAAAAATATTCCTACCAAGGCTAGGCCAATCCAAATGTCACCAGAGCCTTTAGAATATTGCAAAAAAGAAATACAAGATTTATTGGACAAAAATCTAATCAGAAAGTCTAAATACCCTAGAGCTGTGTAGCATTTTATGTCAAAAAAGCCTCCGAAATTGAAAGAGGTGCTCCAAGATTAGTAATAAATTATAAACCCCTAAAAAGAGCCTTAAAATGGATTAGATATCCAATACCCAATAAATCAGACCTTATCAAAAGAACTTATAATGCAAAAATATTTTCAAAGCTTGATATGAAATCAAGATTTTGGAAAATTCAAATTGCTGAAAAAGATAGGTATAAGTTTGCCTTCACCGTACCATTTAGGCAATATGAATGGAATGTTATGCCATTTGCTTTAAAAAATGCTCAAAGTGAATTTCAAAGTATAATGAATGATATATTCGTCCATACTCACAATTCATCATTGTCTATATGGATGATGTTCTTATATTTTCCGATAATATAGATCAACATTTCAAACATCTTAAAATTTTTACTAATACAGTTAAGACTAATGGTCTTGCTGTTTCGGCAAAAAGGACAATTCTTTTTCAAACTAAGAATAGATTTCTCGGGCACAACATTGAAAATGGAACAATAATTTCAATTCATAGGAGTATTGGTTTTATAAACAAAATTCTAGATGAAATTAAAGGCAAAAAGCAATTACAAAGATTTTTAGGATGTCTAAATTACATCTCTGATTTTTACCAAACTCTTAGAAAAGATTGCAAAGTTTTGTATGACAGGTTAAAAAAGAATCCTCCACCCTGGAATCAAGACCACACGGAGGCGGTAAGAAAGATTAAAGGCAATGTTAAGAAAATAACCTATATGGAAATTTCAGATCTAAATGGTTATAAAATTGTTGAAACTGATGCTTTTGACCTTGGATATGGATGCATTTTAAAACAAGTCAAAGAAGGCAAAGAACAATTAATTAGATTTCATTCTGGGGGGGGTGGAATGACACCCAATAGAGATATTCTACTTTTAAAAAAGAAATCTTATAAATTGTTCTCTGTGTCTCAAAATTTCAAGATGATCTACTCAATCAAAAATTCTTACTAAGAGTAGATTGTCAATTGGCAAAATATGCTTCGTAAAAAGACGTAAAGAATTTAGCCCACAAACAAATATTTGTGAGATGGCAAGCCCTTTTATCTATTTTTGACTATGATATTGAACCTATTAAAGGAGAAACAAATTATCTTCTAGATTTTCTAAATCGTGAATTTTGCCAAGGATCAAGATGAATAAGCCTTCACCACCAAAGGCCAATAAATCCAAATGTACAATTTTAGGAGCATCTAGTGGATCTCCTTCCCTGGCAAATTTATCAAACTCTCCTTCAAAAAAGGCAAATTCTGGCAATCTTTCCCCTTTTAATATCCCCAAGGCAAATTCTTCCCCTAAGAAGGAGAATGTCACGACAATTGCCCTTTTAAATAGATTCTCTCCTTCGAAAGGAGATTTCCTGGCAATATCTTCCAATTTGATTTCCCCAAAAGAATCTTTCAAGGAAAAATTGGCAAATTCTCTCAAGGCTTCATCGTTGAGACCAAGCTCTCCATTGGAAAAATTCCCTTCTGAGATCTCCAAGGCAAATGTTCCATTGGCAAAATCTTCCACTAAAACCTTACCCTACATAAACAAACAATACTTTCAAAATTTCTTCGCTGTTGAAGAACCTTTTTTGAAGCCAAACTTAGATGCAAATAAATTTTCGAAAAAATATACTAATGACAAATTTCATAGAATCTATGAAGATCCTAAGAAAACCCAATTATTTTATGAATTTATCCTTATTGATACTAGATATGTAGATATCTTTGAGCAAGTTGATAGAAATGATGCGGCAAAAATAGTTTTTTCAAAACTAAAAATTAATAAAGTAATTTTTCCATCTGAATTTAGAAACCCTTTAAAGACAAGGAAATTTTCTCAAGACTGTGATCCCAGTCATTTCAATTACTAGGATTATCGTGATGCTTGGATTAAGGCAATTTTACTTCAAAATAAAACTTTTTCTTTCTTTTGGTTTATCTATTTTGATAAGAACTTCTCTAGCAAATTACCATTTTAGTTCCATGAATGGTGGGGCAAATTCAGTTAAATTGTTGCTATTTTCTTAGCAAAATTAAGATCATCATATAACTTTTGGATTGACAATCACTCTCCTCTTGAAGAACGGATTGAATTTCCAGAACTATTTTTATTCTTCAAATTTTTCAAACTTACTTGGATTTTGATGCTACAATATTATTTTTCAAATAAGCTTATCAACAAACACGAAGTCATCTATTTTGGAAGACAACCTCGTATTAAATGGTGGAATGGCATGAAAATTGACCACCTCTCTGAGGATTTCTTAAGCAATGGTTCAAAGAAAATCCAAGCTTCTCAAAGACTCCAGAGTTATCTGGGCAATCTGAATTCCTCCTCACCAAATCCTAGCTTCGGGAAAAATTAGCCCAGGCTAAGACTCTAGAAGATTTCAGGGCAATCCTTAGAACAATGGTAGACTATGCTTCTTATGAAGATGACGTTAGCCATGACTTCGACTTCTTGTCATGATCAAAATAATGCATGCATGCTCGGTGTCGACAATATTTCCAAATGGTAGAATCCATGCATGTTCGGCATCAGCAATGTCAACAAAATATCGGCCATATCAATTTTTTAATGGGTGTCGACAATATTAATAGTAATATTATGTAATGTCGGCAAAATGATTTTAAAAGTAAGTTGGATGATGGAAAGACAAAATTTTCGACAATCTTTTATTATAATGAAAGCTTTGATGGGAAGCCGACAAGATGGGAAGAGCCCTTAATAGACTGAGCTCTCAAGCCGCTAATGAGCGGCTCATGATCCAAAATGAGCTGAGCTCGACTTTACTCATACTTGGCTCATGTACAAATCAAGCCTAAAAACTAGGCTTGGTACTTGCTCATTTAGATAATAAATGAGCTCAAATAAGCCCTTAATAAGCTGAGCCCCCAAGCGGCTCATGAGTGGCTTGGTTCACTTGCAGCCCTATCCATGGTGTATGTTGTTAGCGGATGATAGATTGCTCTAATTGATGAAAGTAGGAGCATAGTAGAATCTAAGTTAGAACTTTGGAGAACAACTTAAGAGTCCAGAGGTTTTAGGATAAGTAGAAACAAGGTTGAATATATAAAATGTAATTTTAACCATATAAGGAGGAATATTGAAGATAAGTGAAATTGGAAGAGCTTCCCAAGAGGGGGGAGGGTGAATTGGGTTTTAAAAATTTTTTTTCCCTTAGTCTTAGTTCTTTTTAGTTTTAACAGTAATCAAAACATAAACACAATTACAATTAAAACAATAAGATCAATCACTCAATCTTTGTAATAATAGCCTTGTATGAATATGAGAATTTGCTTAACTTTTTATAAGCCCCGTATCACAATTATTCTTCTTCCTAATGTTCAGATTTTAAATAAACTTTCAGATTAATAAGTCAAGGATGATCAACCAACGTAGTCCCTTTCGGTTTCCGCAATTAATGCTAATTAATCCAAAACAAATTACCCCCCGGTCTATTTAACAACCAAACATTCAAAATTTAATTTTAAAGCAACTACAAAGATTATATCTTTTGCTGAAAAATAAAGAGTAGATTAGAGAAAGAAGAACACAGGGCTTTTTACGAGGTTCGGCTTCAACACAGCGTACGTCCTCACCCTTGGCAAAATCACCAAAGGATTCTCTATTACCAATCCTTTATTAGGCAGACCAATACCAGTTATAAACACTCCTTGGGTAAGGTTAGAGCTTTCCTTCTCCAAACAATATCCCCTTGCTTGGTCCAACGATTCAGCACTTAAACAGTCAAATAACCTGTTACAAAGATATAAAATAAGGTGTACAAGAACTTGCTCCTCAAAGAGCTGATTAGTACAAATTGAAACACTATTTACTTCTATAAATTCAGATAATGAATTTTAGAATGAAGCTCTTAGAAACTTATCACCGTAGGTATCTTTCAATGGATGAAAGAATCAACAACTTGATGCACAAACTCAGTAAGAAACTTAGTAAAGCTTTCAGAGAAGTTCGTAAGTGAGGAGAGCAATAACACACTTTCAGAACTTCAATAGGCTTTGAGAGAGTATGAGAGTTGAATTGATTTCTCGGTGTCTAAAACAATGATCCTTGAGGGTATTTATAGAGGTAGAAAGACTTTTTTCTTGTTCCCTAAGTTCACTTAGAGTAGTTTCTAAGTTTTAAATTTATTTAAGCTTCAAATAATTTGAATTTCAAAAAATATATCCATTGGAAGTTTGAAAACTGCCACGAGCCAGACGACTGTGAAGTCCTGGCATTCGTTTTTCCATATATTATAATTATAAAATTCATAGGCAGAGAGGTGGCAGTCGTCTATCCCCAGATTGGCAGTTGTCTTTCAATAGAATAATTTAGGTTTAAAACAACTCAGTAGGGTGGCAGTCGTCTGTCCTTAACTTGGCAGTCGCCTGTCACCAGAACAACTTGGTTTTAAAAACAAGCTCAGAAGGGTGACAGACGTCTAGCTAAACACACACAGGCATCTCAATTTGCGCTGGCAGTTGTCTGTCAAAATCTTGACAGTCGTTTGTCAGGCTTCTGACTTCAGTTAAAATACTTTTAATTTTCCAGTCCTCTATCTGTAGACAGACAGTCGTCTGTTAATTGGATTTTCCTTATTTCAACATGTTTTTGAGTTCTCTCTTCTTTGCTCAAATAATCTTGGAATATGAACTTTTTTAACTTTGAAAAACTTGTTCCAAGTTTTTTACTGAGGACTCTAAATATCTGAGCTTCAAAATGAAAAATTCATATTTGAATACACTTAGAAGTACTTACAAAAACTTTGTCTTAAGCTGATTTGACATTTGCTTTGAGCCCTTTCAATGTTGTTCTTCAATCTTTCAAACTTCTATAAGCTTTCACTGTGGATCTTTGGTATGCATATGTGACTTTCCTTGTTCCTTGATCCTTGTAGGCTTTTCATGTCATGGTATATGTAATTTGAGCAAATCATCTTTTCCTGTAATCATATCACTTGAAAATTCATTAAAAAACTTTACTTTGTTATCATCAAAACCAAGATTTTGTAGGCCTAACTAGTCCAATAATCTCCCCCTTTTTGATGATGACAAAGAACGAGCAAAGATATAAAATTAAACTTAATGCTTCCCCTGTCAATAAGCATAGGTTTAAGACACATTAAGGCATAAGTTCAAAAGATTTGAAAGTTCTAGGATTAAGGCTATATATTTCATAAAACTCTTCATAGAGGTTGTACAACAAACTGAAAATACAAACACATGTTCAAATTTCAGAATTGGAAATACTTGGAAATACATAAGCAAATACTTACAAGAGCAAATACATAAGTTCATAGACTTTGCTCACACACACATACGCCCCCTTTTGACATCAACAAAAAGACATACAAATAGAAACAAAGTATGTGTAGCATACAAAAACAACATCAAAAGTCTATGTTGCAGAATCAATGTCACTATCTGCAGCAATTCCTTTGCCTTTGGATTGCTATGAGCCTTCTGCTTCAGTTTCTTCTTCATCATCTCTTGCATCTTCCCCTTTTTCTTCAGCTTCTCCTTCATCTTCTCCTTCTTCACTTGCAGCTTCTTCTTCATCATCATTTTCATTGCTCTCTTGATTTTGTGTGACATGGTGTTCTATTTAGGCAATGCGATTATCCAGCAAAGTGTATTTGTCATCAATGTTTGAGATATTATCCTGAAGAGAAGCAAAATTTTGTCGCATTTTTTAACTGAAGCTGGTATTATTCTGATAAAATGGAACAAACCAAGGTGGCATATTAGCTTCTTCAGGAGCTGGATTCCTCTCTTCTTGTGCGGGTCTTGCCGGTCTATTGCCGCTAAACATCCATCCCTCGGTATACTTTTTGTAACTCATTATTTTTAATGTAGTAGTGGAGAAGACATGATAATGAGTTCGTTTCACTATTTTTGAAGATGGAGAGAGGACTTGAAAATGAGCGAAAATCAAGGAAAGAATGCCACCATACAGAAGCCCAATTCTAGGAGATTCAAGCTTCATAACCATCCATTTTAGTATGATGCTAGCTAAGTCTAATTTCTTCCCTTTTAATAAGCCCCACATTATGAAACAATCGAAGAATGACACATGATCAAAGGATCCATACCTTATAATTATATTATACGTAATGTTCTTGTGCAAGATTTGAGCTTGGAGATTGAGTTGTTTATATGGTGGAGGATGTCCAAAATAAACAGGTGCATCGTTCATCACAAGAGGCAAAAATTCTTGTGGTGAAAAACCTTGCTCCATAGTCCACTATTTTTCTACTAGAGTACACTCAAAATTTCCATGCTTGATGCGAAGAATTTTCCGTAAAGAGTGTGGGGTAAGAGTTAACTTCTGGCCATAAATTTCAGTAGCAATTCTAACTTCTTCTTTACCAAGTTTGAATAAAAAATATTAATCTAATATGGGTAATACCCCTTAACTTGGTGAAGAATGAACTTATCCCATCCTATATTTTTGAACATTTCAAGAATTTCAGGAAAGTTTTCTTCAAAGAAAGTGACATCTAATACCTTACAGAACATAGGATCGATCGCCGAGATGTGATTTTGATACAATGCTTTCGCATGTGATGAAACTAGCCATTTTTCTATGTCGTCATTGCTTGTAGGCTTTGTAGAAGATGAGGATGCTTTGTCCTTTTTCCCCACTATTTTGGTATGAACCATTTTGATGAAGCTAAAATTTAGGAAACCCTAGGTGTGAAAGGATTAGGGTTATGATGGATGGTCATTGGGAGGAGTTTAGGAGAGAAGGAACTTTGAAGAGAATGAAGAGGAGTTGATTTAGAGAAGAGGAGATGAATGGACAAACGTCTAGGGGGTTTTTAAAATAGTGTTTTTATGTGAAATGAACACGACCCGCTGTGAGACAGTCATCTGTCACTGAGTTGATAGTCATCTATCCACTGTCTTTTTACATAAATAGTAGCCTGCCAGCTATCTAGCAGTTGTCTGCCCTGAACAACTGTTCTTCTTCTCTTTTAGTTAACTTCTCTTATATGTAACATGCCTAATTCCCATCGGATAAATACAAGTTGATCCTCAGTTAATGGTTTAGTAAATATATTAGCTAATTGATCATGAGTATTAACAAATTCAAGTACTATTTCTTTCTTGTCTACATTATCTTTTAAAAAATGATGACGTATATCAATATGTTTAGTTCTTGAATGTGATACTGAATTCTTAGAAATATTTGTTGCGCTTGTACTATCACATTTTATGGGAATTGTTTGGTATTGAATTTTGAAGTCCCTTAATTGTTGTTTCATGTATAAAGTTTGAGCACAAAAACTCTCAGCTACTATGTATTCCGCTTCAGCTATAGATAATGCTACAAAATTTTGTTTCTTTGAAAACCAAGAAACTAGTGAGTGTCCTAGGAAGTGACAAGTCCACTAGTGCTTTTTCTATCTATTTTGCATCCCCTATAATCTGCATATGAATAACTTATCATTTCGAAATCAGTTCCTTTTGGATACCATAATCCTAAATCTAGTGTGCCTAGCAAATATTTAAGGATTCATTTCACTGCTATTTGATGTGATTCCTTAGGAGTCGATTGGAACCTATCATACATACACACACTAAACATGATATCTGGTCTACTTGTTGTTAAATAAAGTAAGCTTCCTATCATGCCTCGGTAATGCTTGGTATCTACTTGTTTCCCTTTTTCATCCTTGTCAAGATTAGTTGAGGTGCTCATGGGAGCTCCTATAGGTTTATAAACTTCTTTAACATGTGTTTTGTTGACCTTACGTGTCACGCCCGATTTTGATTATGACAAATACTCATTGTATCTAATGGGTAATTGAGTTTTTGTGCAGGAATCAAGAATAACAAGATCAAGATGTGCACAAAGCAAGAAAGGCTTGAAGACAGTTTCATAAACTCTTAATTGAAATATTTTCCAGTGAAATTGTCTGTAATAGTAATTAGGGTTTTTCGGTTTGTAATAAGCTCACACACATCACATGAATGATTTGCTTTGTAAGCTCAAACCGAACCATAGAAAGACCTTAGAGTGTACCGGTCGACCGACACCGGACTTTTTCGGTGTCTTCAAAATTGGACCCCAAGTGGCCTTAGAACACACACATATGCACATATGTTTATTAGGCACTTAAAATTGATTGAGTTGGGTCAATTCGGGACCGAAATGCACACTTGGTGCACTTTCGGTCGACCGAGCCAAACAGTTCAAATTGGCCCGGTCGACCGAAACCGGTCCGGGTCAACTATTTGACCCAGTCCCGGTCGACCGACCCCTTACAGGTCATTTGACCTCGATCGACCGAACCACCTGGGAGTCAACTATTTGACCCCCCGATCGACCGACCACTTTTGTACTCCAACAACTCGGTCGACCGAAGCGCCTCGGGAGAATTCCCAACAACTCGGTCGACCGAGCCGTGCAGTTCAAAAAGGCCTCGGTCGACCGAAACTCGGAGATTTCAAAAATCGCCCTTACCCGGTCGACCGACCCCTTAGTTCAAAATGCCCTCGGTCGACCGAGCTACTTGAGTCCCGGTCGACCGAGCTACTTGAGTCCCGGTCGACCGAGCTACTTTTGGTCGACCGGACCTCTCGGGTTGCTCCCATTTTTACCGTGGTTAATACTTTTCTAAACAGGGTTAAAATGCACTAAACTTCATTAAACTTTTTTGATAATACCCTATAGGTCCCCAACGGTCATATTTTCTCCCTTGCCTATATATATGCCTTCATTTGCAAAGATTATAAGTGGATTAGCCACCTTAATTAGGGAAAAATTCTTTGAAAAACCAAAACCCTATAATACTCATTTTATTACTCAAACCACTCATACTTGCCTTCTAGCATTGCCTACATATTTTGTAAGTTGATTGAGTGTTTTGCTTAATAGGTTTGCTCTTCTTGTGTTACTCGTTTGATTTTCTTGAGAGCCAAACCTTAGGATTCTTAGGAGGCTTTTGCTAATAAAGCATTTCCTAAGAAGACCTTGTTAGATCTTCTAAGCTTGCACCTTCATTGCAAGATCTTGAGAAGAGTGTATTTGCTTTTGTCTGCAAAAACTTTTCAAAACACTTTCAAATATCTATTGTACTTTTATGTTGCAAAATACTTTGAAGAGATATTTGCTTGTGTGATTGTGATCTTTGTTGCAACATTCTTTCACTCATATATCATTTGCTGAATACAAAGATTACACGTCTTTTGCAAATCAAGCATATACATCGTTTAATACTTACATGCTTGAAATATCTAAATGATCGAAATATACAAGACTTGACATCTTTGTGTGAACCTATTTATTGAACATATCTTGTGATACAAAGACTGTTAGTTCGACACTCTCACGTACACATTACACTGATAGAATATACTTTGAGAGTTGAACCATATTGACCACATTGAGCTTACAAATTATTTCATATTTGTGGTGTATATTATTGTGCGAATTTGGGTACATATCTGCTTTACTTAAAAGCACAATCACTGTACCAGTTCATTGTAATACACTTTGATTGTATTTCCAGGCACGGGCCTGAAGAGGGAGACTAGCCCTGGAATAGTCCCGGATTGGCTTAGACCCGGTTAGGAAAGCTAGGTGCGTCGTCCTGTTAAGGCGTGTAGGTTGAGGTCAGCCCCGCTAATTGACCTGGTTAAGGTTGAGGTCAGCCCTGTGTTAATTTGACCTGGTTAAGGTTGAGGTCAGCCCTGTGTTAATTTGACCTGGTTAAGGTTGAGGTCAACCCTGTGTTAATTTGACCTGGTTGTAAACGGTGCCGCTCCACCCTTAAGTGAGCTATTAGTGGAATCCTCTAGCTTGCGAGCTTGAGGCGGGGACGTAGGCACGGTTGGCCGAACCCCAATAACATATCGTGTGTTCATTTTTATTTCCGCACTTTATATTTACCGCACATGTATGTTATGGGTGAATGATGCGTATGACTTAATTTTCACATTATATTTATCTACACATTTGGAAATTGAATAGGCATACCCTAGGTTGTGTATATATTGCTATTTATCCAGTTCAACCTAGGTGATAAATTTTAAAATTCCAATTCACCCCCCCTCTTGGGAATACACCAATTCTAACATGTTTAATATACTTAGTTTGATTTATGAAAGTTCCATTTATAGCTTGTTTGATTTTTAATCCTAGAAAATAATTTGAGTCTCCCATCATGCTTATTTCAAACTCTCTTTGCATAGTTATAGCAAATTCATTACACAAGTCTTCATAAGTTGCTCCAAATATAATATCATCAACATAAATTTGTACTATAAGCATATCATTATCTTTGGTTTTTATAAATAAAGTGCTATCTATCTTTCCTCTTGAAAAATTGTTCTGGAGTTGAAATTTGCTTAGTCTATCATACCAAGCTCTTGGAGCTTGTTTCAATCCATATAAGGCTTTAGTTAGCTTGAATACGTGATTTGGGTTTTTAGAGTCTTCAAAACCTGGAGGTTGTTTAACTTTAACTTCTTCATTTATATAACCATTTAGGAATGCACTTTTTACATCCATTTGGTATAATTTAAAGTCATTATTAGCTGCATAGGCAAGAAGCATTCTTATTGCTTCCATCCTTGCTACAGGAGCAAAGGTTTCTTCATAATTGATGCCTTTTTCTTGATTATAACCTTATGCTACTAGCCTAACTTTATTTCTTACAACTACCCCATTTTCATCCTTTTTATTTCTAAACACCCATTTAGCTCCTATGATTGACTTATCTTTGGGTTTAGGTATAAGTTCTCATACTTAACTTCTTTCAAATTGATTTAGTTCCTCCTGCATAGCTATAATCCAAGAATCATATTTTAAGGCTTCTTCTATATTCTTGGGTTCATCTTGAGACAAGAAAGCATAATGGTTACAAATATTTTTTAATGAGATTCTAGTGGTTATTCCTTTTGATGATTCACCAAGAATTTGGTCTTTTGGGTGACTTTTAGCATATCTCCATTCTTTAGGTAGTTCTAGATTTTCAATGGTGTTTTCTTTTGACGCTTCATTATTATTTTCTTCTTTTATTTCAATATCTTCTTCTTTTTGTGAAATATCTTCTTTTTCATCAATCTTAATTTTGTTGTCATGATCATTTGATTCATCAAACGTTATGTGTATTCATTCAATAATTGTAAGAGTTCTTTTATTGTAAACCCTATAAGCTTTAATATTTGTTGAGTAACCTAAGAAAGTTTCTTCATCAGATTTTGAATCAAACTTTCCTAGATCATCTTTAGTATTAAGGATAAAGCATTTGCATCCGAATACAATAAAGTAGGAAATATTGGGTTTTCTTCCTTTCCATAATTCATATGGTGTTTTGTCTATACTAGATCCTATGGATACTCTATTTATAATGTAACAAGTTGTATTCACAGCTTCTGCCCAAAAGTATTTAGGTAGATTATTTTCATTTAACATAGTTCTTGTTATTTCTTATAAGGTTCTATTTTTTCTTTCTACAACTCCATTTTGTTGTGGAGTCCTAGGTGCTAAAGAATTATGGTTTATTCCATGTTCATTATAGAATTTTTCAACGTTTTTTTTTTTAAACTCCCTACCTTGATCACTCTTAAAGTTTGTTACATTATAGCCCTTTTCATTTTGTAATTTCTTACATAATGTGATTAGCATGTCACATGCTTCATCTTTGTTTGCCAAGAATAATACCCAAGTGAATCTTGAATAATCATCCACTATTACAAAAGCATATTGTTTACCTCCTAGGCTTAAGATTCTCGTTGGACCAAATAAGTCTAGGCGTAGTAGTTCTAGGGGTCTTTTAGTAGATATGTATTTTTTCTTTTTGAAACTTGTTTTAACTTACTTTCCCTTTTGGCATGCATCACACATCTTGTCTTTTATGAATTTGGTACTTGGTGATCCTTTTACAAGATTTTTCTTAGATAATTTGGATAAAAGGTCCATGTTAGCATGTCCTAATTTCTTATACCATAGCCAACTTATTTCATTCATTGCTGCCAAACAAGTTATGTTTTGATTTACTAAATTCTCAAGGTTTAGGCAATAAACATTATTTATCCTATGAGCTATAAACACGGTTTCATTGTTCTTAAGATTTTGGATAACACATTTTTCCTTCTTAAAAGTTATTTCGAACCCTTTGTCACTTAATTGGCTTATGCTTAAAAGATTGTTTTTTAATCCTTCTACTAATAACACATTATCAATGGTAGGAGAAGGTTCTTTACCTATTTTCTCGATGCCAATAATTTTACCTTTGGTATTGTCGCCGAAGGTGATGTATCCTCCATCCTTTTGTTTTAATGTAGTGAACTTGGTCCTATCACCGGTCATGTGCCTTGAACATCCGCTGTCCAAGTACCATTTATCTGTTGATGGTGTAGTCTTAAAGCATACCTACAATGAGGGATTCATTGTGTTAGTCTTTGGAACCCAAATTATTTTGACTTTCTTTGTGTTGCTTTTAGTTCCATTATTGACTTTCCATTCTCCTTGAACTTTAACATACTTTCTTTATAGAGGGCAGTTGAATATTACATGACCTTTAGTCTTGCACGTGTAGCAAGTGGTGTGTTCATGTTTGTTGTTTGAAGAAGTACTAGCATAGTGCTTGGCTTCTTTGAAAAAGTATCCCATGTATAATTTTTTATTCCTTTTGTTTGTTTTTCCGTTATAACCTATCCCTTTTTTATTTCCATGTAGTCTTTGCTGTCTAATCATTTTTCAAAATTTTCTTTTCCTTTGGTGAAGTTATATATAATTTTCTCCTTATCCTCTACTGATTTCTTAATTTCATTTATCTCTAAATTCTTTTTATTTAAATCGTCTACATGAGTTTTGCCTAACTCTTGAGTTATTTCATCTACTTATCTTCTAACTTTTTAATACAAGAGTCCTTTTCCTCTACAATAGTTTTGAAGGATTCAAGTTGCTTCATTAATTCTTTATTTTGATCTTTTAGAGTTATATTTATCTTAGAAATTTTTATGAATCTCTTATGTAAAGAAAACAACTCAGCTTGCAATTTCTTATAGGAAGGCATGCTGTCACATGATTCATCACACGACTTATTGTAAGATTTTGTAGAGGAATAGTAGGAGTTTGCCTCTTCGTCATTAGCCATGAAGCATGTGTTTGCCATCTTTTGTCGACTTGATTCATTTTCCATCTCGTTGGAACTTGAATCATTCCACGTAGCTTTCATAGCATCCTTCTTTTTCTTCTTTTCTTTCTTGAGCAATAGGCTGTCCGGCTTGATATGCCTTGGTTTCTTGCAGTGATAGCATATAGGAGGTTCATTCTTACCTTTATTTTCTTTTCTACTTATCTTTCCTTTTTCAGATTTCTTTTTGTTAAATTTTCTAGGAAACCTCTTATTTTTCCTATAGAATTTGCCTAGTCTCTTAGTGATGAATGCTAGTTCGTCTTGATCTAAGTCGCTTGATTCACTTTCCTATTCACTCAAACTGTTACTAGAGGTTTTTAGTGCAATGAATCTTTTATGTTTGGGTTTAGGATTCCTTTCTTTTAAATCCATCTCATAAGTGAGTCGTGAACCAATGAGTTCATATAAAGAGGTATTCTTAAGGTTTCTACCATCTGTGATAGCTGTAGCCTTTGGTTCCCATATGGAGGGAAGGCCTCCTAGAATTTTTCTAATCATTTCGTAGGTAGTATAAGTTTTTCCTAAGGCACTTAAGGAATTGATTATGTGGGTAAATCTAGTGTGCATGCTTGATATTGTTTCATCTAAATTCATCTTGAATGCTTCATATTCGCTTGTCAACATATCTATCCTATTGTCCCTAACATCTATGGTTCCTTCATATGTTACTTCTAATTTGTCTCATATTTCTTTAGCTGTCTTGCAGGCCATGACCCTATTAAATTTGTTAGCATCTAAGGCACAGTATAAAGCATTTATAGCGCTTGAATTGATTTGAAGTATTTTATAATCTGAATCGGTCATATTGTTTTTCTATTTTGGAATATGTTTTCCATCTACTATTTTAGTGGGAATAAGGTCTCCATCCATACCTACTTCCCTTGCTTTCCAATCCATGTGTTAGAGATAGATTTGTATTCTCTTTTTCCAAAATGTATAATTATGTCTACAAAAGATTGGTGGATGGGTTGAGGATTGGCCTTCACCGAAGGGTGCTACTCCTATATTTACCATTTGATCTTTTTATAGTTTCTTTTTAAGAATTACTATAACTAGGCTCTTATACCAATTGAAATTGGAATAGCTTCCCAAGAGGGAGGGGGGTGAATTGGGTTTTAAAAATTTTATTCCCCTTAGTCTTAGTTCTTTTGAGTTATAACAAGAATCAAAACGTAAACACAACCACAATTAAAATAATAAGATTAATCACTCAATCTTTGTAGCAATAGCCCTGTATGAATATAAGAATTTGCTTAACTTGTTATAAGCCCTGTATCACAATTATTCTTCTTCCTAATGTTTAGCTTTTAAATAAACTTTCAGATTAATAAGTCAAGGATGATCAACCAACGTAGTCTTTTTCAGTTTCCGCAATCAATGTTGATCAATCCAAAACAAATTACCTTCTGGTCTATTTAACAACCAAACATTCAGAATTTAATTTTAAAGCAACCACACAGATTATATCTTTTGCTGAAAAATAAGGAGTAGATTAGAGAAAGAAGAACACAAGGTTTTTTACAAGGTTCGGCTTCAACACAGCCTACGTCCTCGCCCTTGGAAAATCCACTAAATGATTCACTATTATCGTTCTTTTATCAGGTAGAACAGTACTAGTTACAAACACTCCATGGGTAAGGCTAGAGTCTACGTTCTCCAAACAATATCCCCTTGTTTGGTCCAATGATTCAGCACTTAAACTGTCCATTAACCTGTTACAAAGATATAAAACAAGGCATACAAGAACTTGCTCCTCAAAGAGCTGATTAGTACAAATTGAAACACTATGTACTTCAGTAAATTCAGAACATGAATTTCAGAATGAAGCTCTTAGAAACTTATCACTGTAGGTATCTTTCAATGGATGAAAGAATCAACAACTTGATGCACAAGCTCAGTGAGAAACTCAACAAAGCTTTTAGAGAATTTCATGAGTGATGAGAGCAATGTCACACTTTTAGAACTTCAGTAGGCTCTGAGAGAGTATGAGAGTTGAATTGATTTCTTGGTGTCTAAAATAATGATCCTTGAGGGTATTTATAGAGGTAGAAAGACTTCTTTCTTATTCCCCAAGCTCACTTAGAGTAGTTTCCAAGTTTTAAATTTATTTAAGCTTCAAATAATTTGAATTTCAAAAAGTATATCCATTGGAAGTTTGAAAATGGCCGCGAGCCAGATGATTGTGAAGTCCTGGTAGTTGTCTGTCCATATATTATAACTATAAAACTCATAGGTAGAGAGGTGGCAGTCGTCTGTCCCCAAATTGGCAGTCGTCTATCACCAGAATAATTTAGTTTTAAAACAACTCAGTGGGGTGGTAGTCATCTGTCCTTCACTTGGTAGTTGTCTGTCACCAGAACAACTTGGTTTTAAAAACAAACTCAGAAGGGTGACAGGCATTTGGCTGAACACACACAGGCGTCTCAATTTGCAATGGCAGTCGCCTGTCAGGCTTCTGACTTCAGTTAAAATACTCTTAATTTTCCAGTCATCTATCTATTGACAAACAGTCGTCTGTCAACTGAATTTTCCTTATTTCAACATGTTTTTGAGTTCTCTCTTCTTTGCTCAAATAATCTTGGAATATGAACTTGTTTAACTTTAAAAAACTTGTTTCAAGTTTTATACTAAGGTCTCTAAGTCTCTGAGCTTCAAAATGAAAAATTCATATTTGAATACACTTAAAAGTACTTAACAAAACTTTGTCTTAAGCAGATTTGACATTTGCTTCGAGTCCTTTCAATGTTGTTCTTCAATCTTTCAAACTTCTATGAGCTTTCATTGTGGATCTTTGGTATGCATATGTGACTTTCCTTGTTCCTCGATCCTTGTAGGCTTTTCATGTCAGGGTATATGTAATTTGAGCAAATCATCTTTGCCTGTAATCATATCACTCTAAAATTCATTAAATAACTTTACTTTGTTATCATCAAAACCAAGAGTTTGTAAGCCTAACTAGGCCAACAATAAGATTAAACTTGATAATCAAGAACATTAGTACTTTTCTGTATCTTGGATCTATTATGCTAGTGTAAGGATAAATTGAAGAGGATGTAGTACACTTAGTCAAAGTGGGTTGGGTAAAATATGGAGTTCTTTGGGTGTGTTGTGTGATGCTAGGATACTATTAAAATTAAAGGTGAATTTCTATAGAATGAGGATAAGACCAGTCATGCTATATGGATTAGAATGTTGTGCAACTAAGAAACGATATATTAAAAAGGTAAAAGGTGTTGAAATGAGAATGCTAAGGTGGATGAGTGGTAAAACATTAAAGAATAAATTAAGGAATGAATATATTCACAAGTTAGGAATACCATTGGTAGAAGATAAGATGAGGGAGTGGCAGGCTTTAGATGGTTTGGGCATTTGAGACTAAGGCCAAATAGTGCGCTAGTAAGGAGGAGAGAGCTAGTTATTGTTAATGATACTATAAGAGGTAAGGTAGACCTAAAATAACTTGGAATAAGGTTGTAAGGAAGGATCTAACAACTCTTAAGTTAGTTGAGGAAAATGCCTTAGATCATAGTAGTCAAAGGCGCAAGGTGCATCGGGGCGCAAAGGGTACTTGGAGCCAAGGGGCGAAGCAAAGGCTTCGTGAGGTGTGCAATTATTATAATTGTGTACAATGCCTATTTGGTGGGTAATTGATATTAAAACACATCAAAAGTTATATTAGAGTTTAAAATTCCAAAATATTCAATAGTAATTGTGACAATCGAGTACCAAGTTCCAAGTGAAACAAGCACAATTCAACAAAAGTAATTACGCATGCAAGATGTCAAGCTTTAAATTAGAAATGAAGTAAAATTTCCTGGCCGAAGGCCTAAAAGCATCTTCAATATAAAAGAAAAAAAAGAAAAAAAAAAAGAAAAGGAGTATAATAAAATAGCAACAATATTCAGTAAAAAAATGTTATATATTAATATATTTTAGAAAAATGTATAGTTTGTACACTTCATTTCCAAACAAATTAGAAAAAAACAACAAAATTCAATAAAAAAACGTTATATATTAATTATAAAGTATAAACTTGCATTAAACTACATAATTAATTACACATTATATAATATTAACTTAGAGGCTTAATGCAAGTTAATATTACAAGAAGAAGTAGTCGACATGAGGCAGCAGAACTGAAGAAGAACTGAAAAATAAGAAGAAGCAGAAGAACTACTAAAAAAGAAAAAGAATTGAAGAAGAACAACAACAACTAAAAAAGAAGCAGAAGTAGAACAAGAACAATAAGAAGAAGAAACTTGATGACTCACAAAGGCTCGAACCTCGATGACGAGACAAAGGGCTCCTGTTGGTTCGAAGGCTCGAAGACGAAGAGCTCCTGTTGATTCAAGGGGTCGAAGGCGAAAGCCTCGTGTTGGTTTGAACTTCGAAGGATCGAAGATGAAAGAATCTTGCTGGTTTCGTACTACTTTGAAGGATCGATTAACTGAAGACGAACTTCTCCTGCTGGTTTCGTGCTGCTTTGAAGGGTCAAAGATGAAGGTCTAGGGCTAGTTTTCACTACATTTCTGGCTAGGTTTTATTTCTTTACAGCTTCAAAAATTTCAAGGCGCAACTCACTACGCCTAAAAAATTAGTGAGCTTCAATGCACCTACTTGCGCCTCTTGAAGGTCGCCTCACCTGAAGAAGGATGAGGTGAAAGTGATGGTGTAATCCTAAGACTGTTTTAAACTTGATTAATTTTAAAACTTATTTATCACATGCCCTAACTATTTCAATCACCATGGAAATCTAATCAGCGAACAGCTATACCAATCAACAATCCTAAATATAAAATCAAATCTCAATATCAACAATATTCTTGAAAAATTAATAACAATAACAATATGATCAATCACAACTACTTATTCTTGTATTTAAATAATTAATCAACCAATAACAATCAATCCCATCAAATTAAATCAAGTTTGAATGTGTAGCTACAATGGATTTTGATTAACAAAATTATTTAAATCATCTAGGGCATTCACAAATCAATTTTGATCATTCACTGCATTTATACCATTTTTGACTCAATAAATCATTCAAATAAGATGAATGTCAATATATACAAGTGTGAGAAGTTAAAGAGATTAAGGGGAAGAAGAACGCCGAGATTTTTTACAAGGTTCGACAACGTGCCTAGGTCCTTGCCTCAAGCAACCCACTGTGAGGATTTCACTAACTCTCTCCGTTCAATAGGTGGAGCACCTCTCTCCTTTTAGTAGGTGGAGCACCTCTCTCCTTTCAGTAGGTGGAGCACCTCTTTAGCAAGAACACCCCTCTTGTTAGGCCAATTCTACTCCTGAATCGATTGTTTACAAAAAAAATTACAGCAACATATTTTCGTACAAGATGAAACTCTCTCAAAATAGCAAATTTGTATAGATTAAAATCACTAATATGCTTTTAACAATAAGATGCTATGAAGCTCAACAAGTTCTCTAGGGTTTTCTGGATTGAAAGATGTGAAAACAAGAGCAAAAACTAGAAATTGATTTTCAGTAGTGAAGAACGGTGCATACTGTGTATGAAGGTTGAAATCAATAAGTATTTTGTGCGATTAGTTGCCCTAACATGATTAGGGTTACCCTTAAATAGATGGGTCTTGAAATCTTGCCCAAAGTTTGGAAACAATATATTTTGAAAACGGAAAGAAATCGCATTGCTTGCAACTTAAACCATGAATTTTGGTCGCCTAAACTGATAGCTTGGTCACCCGAACTAATTAAAAGATATAAATTTCAAGTAGGGTATAATGGCCCCAAACCCGAGAGTGGGCCCGGGGTGTTATTTTTGAATAAAATAAACTCTGATACCATAACTACCACAACACGCCTTAACAAGGGAAACCAGATGTTCCTGTTATTACTGATAATAAGCCATACAGCGGAAGAAAAACACCTTAATAGCATTTACCAGAGTTCTATCTATCCCCATTACATATATAAAACATGTCTATATAATACAACCCATAATAACAAAATATGATAGCTAGTGTCTCACTAGCTCTGACTACTACTATCAATCGTCTAATCCCAGCCCTGTAATATGCCAGGCTCTGTTTCCTGTAGGTCCCAAAAAAGGAGATAGATATTGGGGTGAGACACTTCTCAGTAAGATGGATTAGACTATTATCAGTGTGTGGCTAGCATGAGTTTTCATGTGAACATAAGATTTCTATTACTTAATTGTATTTGAAATGACATTTTAAAACTATACTGATTTGTAATACTGAAAATACGTAATTTTTGAATAATGTACTGTTGGCTCAATATGGCCCATTTATAGTAAATTTGTCCATATATGCATAGAAGAAAATACCATGTACTGCTGATGTAGCATCTTCATGCTTTCCCATCGACATGCTTCTCCCCATGACGGGTTGTGCGACCCGAAGGCTGGACTTAGCATATGGTCGACCGACCATAGCCGAGTTAGAAAAAGGTAGTAAGTACGATTGTGCCTACCCTATACCCGAATTGCACCGGGTGGGTCACCCGGAATTGCATCAGGAGGGTCCCCCGGAACTGGCTCAGGAGTAGTACTGTACCCAGGTCACGAATCGACTATCCTACATCACACTTTAATCCCAATGTGATTGCATTCATTGCCAAAACATAGCTACGGTACCGTGCTCATAACATAACATCAGATATCCTCAGGGGTCTTAAACCATATGTGGCAATAAAACCGTAATCATGAATTCATTTTCATAAAACTGTATAAAACATAAGTTGTTCATAATTCTATAAAATATTTGTCATATGTTGTCTCTGTATAAAACCGACATATCATAACTCGGCCTTTAGCCATCATATTAAATCTCAGCTTATAGCTGTCACATCACATATCGGCTTATAGCCGTCATATCACGTCCCGACTTATAGCCGTCATCTCGTATTGTATCATAACTGTATACATACTCTATTCATTTATGCCAATTTAAACCATACTCATGCCACACAATTTTTCATCTAATAAATCATAAATATAATAAATTATCTAGAAAACATACAAGTTGCTAAAAATAGAGGTATAAGCATCTCTAGGGTTTAATTTAAATCAAACTATATACTTTATTGAAAATAGGAGATAATCAACCGATTCATGTCAGTTTTCCCTCAAAATGTATAAAAATCAAAACAACCATTTTCATATACCCGATTCATTCATAAAATCATATGTACTATTTTTGTAAACACACATTGCAATTTAATCAGTTAATATTTCAAAAATAATTGACATAATCTAATCCCCTTACCTGTTCCTAAAGAAACTACCTAAAACCTTTGAAACCACGAAACCTAGCCGCTCAAATCCGCTGAGAATCAATGGCTACTTGCCGGGAGGAGGGAGAGAGGATCGAGGAGCACTTATGAGTGATCCGAGAAGCTTAGGAGAGAGAGAGAGAGAGAGAGAGAGATGTGAGAGTTGTGAAGAAAAAGACATTACTTAGCCCTTTAGTAACTCAGCCCATAGGAAAACCGTCAATGGTTTTTTCTGAGACTCCCTAAAACTGTCGACAGTTTTTTTGAGACTCCCTGAAACTGTCGATGGTTTGGTTTTGTACGAAACCAAATTCCCTATTTTCTTTCCCTTTCTCTTTTCTTTTATTTATTTCTTTATTTTCTTGGTTCGAGTTTTTGCATTCTTCCTTCTTTACAAAAAATTTGTCCTTGAAATTTTCTAACTGATTTTTACCGCATCCATTGGATTATCATTGATTTGCTGATCCGACTCTAGAAAGATCCGGTGGCCACCCACATAGTAGCCCCGTCTCAACTTTATTAATTACCCTCACTTATGGAAGAGGAATACCGTGGTTACATACAATGTCTCGGAAGATTACAATAGTCATACAAAACTCCCCCAAAGACCAACCATATACTAAAACCGGAAATGGTAGATAAACCAAGAAAACCTACTCTAAACACCCTATATATACAAAACCAACACTTACCTGTGTTGTCATACTGACCTTTCTAGCACCAAGCCTCTTGAAAAAGTTATGTATGCTTCTGACATATTTCCATCTCTAATTCCTATGAAACTTACTCGACTATGTGATTACGCCAAAGTACCTTTACAAGCGGAATTCTCTTAGTATGTAGCTCTTGTTCCTTATGGTCTAGAATTTGAACTCGAATTTCATCATATTCCAAAGTGTCCCTGATCTCCAATGACTTATAACTTATCCCCTCCTTCTGAATCTTATTACCCCTTTCATTGGAGCAATCCTTAAAAATATCACATCTCCTCCGCATAGCTCTTATGCTAACTCTGTGCTACTTTAATCCTTTATCTGATGAGCTTGAACCTCTCAAAGGTCTACTGAATAAGTTCTGGACCCAAAATCTGCCACTCACTAGCCTCATCCCAGTACAATGGAGATCGGCACCTTCAACCATACAATGCCTCATACGGTGCCATCCCAATACTATCCTGGTGACTGTTATTGTATGCGAACTCAACTAATGACAAATATTGAATCCAAATACCCTTGAAATCCAGTACACACACCCGTAGCATATCCTTTAGAATCTAAATAGTCCTCTCGGATTGATCATCGGTCTGTTGGTAAAAAGCAATACTGAAAGTGAGTTGAGATCCCAATGCTTACTGTAAACTTCTCCAAAATCGGGAAGTGAATAAAGGGTCCCTATTTGAAATGATGGACACAGGAACCTCGTGTAATCTGACTATTTCCTGAACATAGAGTTCTACCAGCCTATTCATGGAGTAACTAATTTTAATCTGAATGAAATGGGCAGTTTTCATTAGTCGGTCAACAACTACCTAGATAGTGTTCTATCCATAAAGTGCCGGCAATAAACCCATGACAACGTCCATGGAAATGTGCTCCCACTTCCACTCTGGAATGAGAAGTGGTTGCAACAGTCCTTTTGGCCTTTGATGCTCATCCTTCACTTATTGATATGTCAAGCATTGCTTTACAAAATGGGCGATTTACCTTTTTCATGTTAGTCCACTAGAAGGATTCTCGCAGATCCTTATATATCTTTGTGCTCCGTAGATGCACTGTAAGGAGAGAGTGATGTGCCTCCTCCAGAATGACTCATTTAATCTCAGCATCATTCGATACGCATATTCTAGTAAAGAACCTCAACACCCCATCATCTAAAACATTGAAATCTGTCCTTAAGCAACTTTATATGTCATTCACAATCTTTACCAGGTTTGCATCTTTCTTCTAAGTTGTCCTGATCCTTTCCCTTAAGGTCAGTTGAACTATCAAGCCAGTAATGAACACTTGGTAATTTTATTCCACTAACTCCACACCCAACCTTTCCAAGTCCATCTTGATCTGATGCTGAACTACAACTGCTGAGACTGACGCACCCTATGACTTTCGACTCAGCGCATCAGCTATCACATTAGATTTTCATGGGTGGTAACTAATGGTACAATCGTAGTCCTTTATCAACTCAATACCTCTCCACTGCCTCATGTTCAACTTCTTCTGGGTGAAAAAGTACTTAAGACTCGTATGATCAGTAAAGATCTCGCATCTTTTACCGTATAGGTAGTGCCTCCAAATCTTTAGCGCATAAACTACTGCCGCCAATTCTAGATCATGCATCGAATAGTTCTTCTCATGCTCCTTGAGTTGATGAGAAATATACATGATGACCTTTCCTTGTTGCATTAAGAAACACCCAAGTCCTTTCTGAGATGCATCACTATAGATCACGAATCCACCATATCCTGATGGAATGGTCAACACTGGGGTAGTGACTAGTTGCTACTTCAGTTCCTAAAAGCTCTGCTTGCACTCAAAGGTAATATCTTGTCAAACCCAAAAAACTTTGAACCTCATGCACGTTCTTTGATCTCGCCCGATCAACTACCGCCTCTATTTTGCTCAGGTCCACTGAAACACCTTCTCTGGACACTACATGTCCCAAAAATGCAACTTGTTCCAACCAGAATTCACATTGCTTGAATTTAGAAAATAACTTCTTTTCTCTAAGTATCTGAAGTACCAACCTCAAATGAGCTTCATGATTCTCAAGGCTCATTGAATAAACCAAGATGTCATCAATGAATACAACCACGAACTGATCTAGGTACTCGTGGAACATTCTATTAATCAGGTCCATAAATGCCGCAAGAGCATTGGTCAATCCAAAAGGCATAACCAAAAATTCGTAATGGCCATACCTAGTGCGGAAAGTCATCTTTGGTACATCCTCTATTTTAACCCTCACCCGATGATACTTGAATTGCAAATCAAACTTGGAGAAGACCTGTATGTCATGTAGCTGGTCGAATAGATCATCAATACGGGATAACAGGTGTAACGACCCAAAGAATAATGGTATTTAAATAATAAAAGAAAGGGAAATGAAAACAGGAACATAAGGAGGTAGTTGACGAACACAGGGGCTTCGTAGACGAGGGTTCTTTAGGATCTCATCGACGAAGTTCCATCTCGTCGATGAGAAGATACCGAGAGAGGATTTTTGGAAGCTTGAAATTTTTCGACGAGGGTTGAAGTTCATCGATGAACTTTCTACAGCAATCATTGACGAGGTGATGTGGCTCGTTGACGAATCCCGCAGTATAAATAGGGTTAAACGTGATTTTTTTTATGCATAGAACCTCTCTCTCTCTCTCTCTCTCTCTCTCTCATAATTTGGTTTCCCACCCTTCTCTCTAAAATCTCAAACCGATTTTCCGCCGGTTCGATGATCTGAAGCCACCATGATGCTACTGGGAAAGTTCTCTACAAGTCTGCCGGGGCGGATCATCGGTGGGGCTGAGTTGGGAACCATCCCAAATCCAGGGTAAGGCTTTCTACTCAGTATTTGGTTATTTGATAGTTGTAGAAAGCATAGTACATCTAGAAATATTGAACTTTAGTTCTGGAAAATGCCATTATTTCTAGGGTGTTATACGGGGAACCCTGCGGGTGCGAGGCTATTTCTCTTAGGGGCTTTTCAGGAATCAGGTAAGGGAATAAACTAAGTTAGTAATTTTATGAAAAATATGTATATTGTTACAAAATTTGATTTCAGGAAAATAAATATATTTATATATGATTTATATTTGGGAAATACTGCTGAAAATGATGGTATATTAGATATATGAAAAACTTGTTTCGTGTGGCATGAGTAGAAAATTATTATGAAATACTGTTTTCTGGGAATTGACAAAGGTATGGATTTTAATAATAAAAAATCGGCATACGGGGCGATATTTTTATATGTTTGCCGGCGTACGGGTTGAGCTAAGTATATGATTTGCCGGCGTACGAGCCGAGCTATAGAAATGATTTGCTAGCGTACGGGCTGTGCTATGTATATGATTTGTCGGCATACGGGCTGAGATATGGAAATGATTTGCCAGCGTACAAGCTGTGTTATGGATATGATTTGCCGGCGTACGGGCCTAGTTATGGTAAAATGTGAAATAGTAGAGTACAGGCCGATGATTTTCATGATATAAGTATATATGCAAAATGATATGATTGATTTGATAAGTAATGATATGAAATATCCATGTATCACAGTTTCAGTATATGTTATATGTTATCAGAACTTATTTGCTTTGGTCTAGGCTAGCACTTACACGGTACCGTTGCTATGTGTCCATGGTCATCATGATCATGATATTTGTGTTAACGCCGGTGTACGAAGTGGTGTGAGATTGGATGATCAATGTGGTTTTTAATAAGTGTGTGAGCATCCCTGGGGTATGGACCAGGTCTGGCAGACCCATCAAACTTACAGACTGTACTTTTGACTTGGCAGTGGTGAGCCAACCATTATCAGGTCCCGCCTTCAGGCCACACAACCCAGTCATGTGGGGGTAATACATGACAACAGCCAGCTAACCTACTAGGAATGTTTTTGTATATTTAATGAAATGAAATATGATTATGAAAATGCAATATGTTCTGCCATGCTATGATGATACATACGTTTTCCCGGCTATGACATGACAGTTTACTAAATATGTTTCTATATGATATATGTATAACACGGTATACTTATGTTGCCACATACTAGTATTAGTTTATTTCCCTTACTAAGAGGTGTCTCACCCTGAATTTAATAAACATTTCAGGAGCCTCTGATCGGAAAGCGGGTAAAGCCCCGCTGATCTAGTACAGTTGATCTGGCCTTCCAGAAGGGTAAGTGTTTTGATAGGGTTGGATGTATTTTTTTGGATGGCCCTAAGATATATTTTGGATTGTGTACTGTGTGTATATAAATACAGTGGTTGTAGCAACTTTGGTATTGTGATGTATGTTATAGTGAGATGTATATGATTGTATGTTTCCTAGTGCTTAGGCTTCCGTGATATGTTCTAATATATTCCTGGTACCTACGGGTCCAAGTGGACTATGATCTGCTGAGTTTTGTGATATTGTATTTGCATTATGGAAAAAGGAAGAAAAAAATGTGTGAAAAATAAGCAGGTCGTCACAATAGGTACCTTTTCTTTACTATCACTTTATAAATTTTCCTATAGTCGATGCATATCCTCATCAACCCATATTTCTTCTTTACAAACAACACTAGTCCTCTTTAGGGTGATATGCTCAATCTGATAAACCACTTGTCAAGTAGTTCCTGTAGCTACTCCTTTCACTCCTTTAGTTCTATTGGAGCCATTCTATATGGAGCTTTAGAAATAGGCACTGTCCCTGAAAGCAAATCAATGGCAAACTCCACCTCGCAATCAAGAGGCAATCTAGGTAAGTCCTTTGGAAAAACATCCGAGAACACCCTTACCACGGGGATATCCTTCAGTTTAAGTTCCTCCCTCAGTACTTCTTTCATGAATGTTAGGTGCCCCTAGCATCCTTATAGGAGTAGCCGCTTTGCCTGAATGGATGGAAGAATCTGTGGTGCAGAGTGCACACATGACCCGAAAAATTTAAACTTTTGCTTCCGAGGAGGTCGGAACACTACCTCCTTCTTGTGGCAATCAATACTCGCGTAATTGGATGCTAACCAACCCATCTCCATAATGACATCAAAACCATGCATGTCAAAAACAATCAAGCTAGTAGGCAGCATTCTCCCCTGAATCTCCACTGGGTAGTCTCTGATCAACTTACTACACACTACAACTGACCCTATCGGTGTGACCACAGCTAACTCGGCATCTAACAATTGAGTCTCTACCCTGCATAGTTTGATGAACCCCTGAGATACGAAAGAATGCATCACTCCTAACTCAAACAATACAATAGCTCTATTTGAAAACACATAAATGTTACCTGTTACCACATCTCCTGCATTCTTGGCGTCTCTAGGAGTCTAGGAATACACTCGTGCCTGGGTTATGCTCCTCTGGTAATTCTCGTGCGGTGCCTTGTTACCTCCCCGATATTGATGTTGTGGGATTGCATTGTTCAATGTCATGCAGCAATCACGCACCATATTTCCAACCATAACACACCAGAAACAACCAACTGATCCTCCTCTGCACTCCCCCGGATGCCTCTTACTACATGTAGGGCAAACAAGGTATGATGAGATATCCTGAAATGCCCCACCACCCATCTCTCATCACTTGCCTCTACCGTTATCGTACCTTCTCCAAGGACCCTACCTCACACCCATATAAAGACTAGAAGACATAGGCCTCTTCTTCGGGTTCTAAACCCCTATATCTATCTGTAGGCTTGTCTTTGCCACAGTGGCCTTATCCACCTATGTAGAGAAATGTTACATCTGCAACACAGCCACCTGCTTTATGACCTTCTGCCTCAAACCCTCTCGAACCTCCAAGCCTTCCTAGACTCGTCTGGTACCATATACGGAGCAAAATGTGACAACTCCACAAACCGGGCAGCATACTGCTGAACAGTAAAGTGTCCTTGAGTCAGATTCAAGAACTATTCCGCCTTAGCATTTCGAATGGAGGCTGGAAAATAAAGGTCAAAGAAAATCTCTCTAAAGTGGCTCCAAGTCATCACTACCGGTACCAGTCTCTACTCCTTTAACAGCTTTATCGCTTCCCACCATCTCTTGGCCTCTCCAGTCATCTTGAATGTGGTATAGAGCACCTTTTGCTCATCTGTGCATCATAGTACGACCAAGACCTTTTAGATTTACCGCACCCAATTCTCTGCAATGATCGGGTCAACGCTTCTTATAAATGTGGGAGGATTCATGCGGGTGAATTGATCGATCGTACACCCCAACTCAGTGGTGGATTAGTCCTGCCCCCTGGAACTCTGCATGACCTCAGTCATGAACTGCTGGGTGAAGTCCTAAATCACCAATGTAGAATCATTACCATCCTCATTTGACATCCCCTCGTTACTGTTTCCTCCGACATTCGTATTATTATCCTTAGGATCCATCCTGAAGAGATAATTGAGATGATTTTAGAATTTTAATATCCTCACATGTCTGGTACAATTATGATACTAAAACACTCACTCTAATAAATTTCAAGTACTAGCCTAAATCATCTCCCCTAACTTATGACATAATTTGCCAATTTAATATTCCCATTCTAGTTTTCAAGTTCCTGCCCCTCCACTAGGAAATAAAATCGTCGATGGATTGTCGTGGTTTTCTAAACTCGTCGACTGATTCAAAAAAACACGGAAGTCCATCAAGGGATTCTGCCTCCAAGCTTACAAAAAAAAACTCAAAATTCCTATTCTATCCATTCCTATCCTCATCCTAATTTGAACCTATACTCTAGTAAGATCCTCTGCAATAGCCTGTAAAACCTAGCAACCTAGGCTTTTATACCACTTGTAATGGCCTCAAACCTGAGAGTGGGCCCGGGGTGTTATTTGTGAATAAAATAAACTCTGATACCATAACTACCACAACTCACCCTAACTAAGGAAACCGAGTGCTCCTATCATTACTGATAATAGGCCATACAATGGAAGAAAAACGCCTCAACCACATTACAAGAGTTCTGTCTGTCCCCAATACATATATAAAACTACATGTCTGTATAATACAACCCACAATAAAAAAATATAATTGTTGGTATCTCACAAGCTCTGACTACTACTATTAACCGTCTAATCCCAGCCCCGTAGTATGCTAGGTTCAGTTCCCCACAGGTCTTGAAAAATGAGATGGATATTGGGGTGAGACACCTCTCAGTAAAATGGGTTAGAATATTATTAATGCGTGGCTAGCATGAGTTTTAATGTGAACATAAGATTTCCATTACTTAACTATATCTAAAATGACATTTTAAAACTATACTGATCTGTAATACTGAAAATAAATAATTTTTGAATAATGTATTGTCGGCTTAATATAGCCCATTTATAGTAAATTTGTCCGTATATGCATAGAAGAAAACACTATGTACTGTCGAAGTAGCATTGTCATGTTTTCCCATCGACATGCTTCCCCCCATGCCGGGTTGTGTGACCCGAAGGCTGGACTTAGCATATGGTCGACCGACCATAGCCGAGCTAGAAAAAGGTAGTAAGTACGATTGTGCCTATCCTATACCCGGAATTGCATTAGAAGGGGTCCCCCGGAACTGCCTCAAGAGTAGTACTATTACCTAGGCCACGAATCGACTATCCCACATCACACTTTCATCCCAGTGTGATTGCACTCACTGCTAAAACATAGCTACGGTACCGTGCTCATAACATAACATCTGATATCCTCAGGGTTCTTAAATCATATATGGCAATTTACGAAATAAAATCGTAATCATAAATTCATTTTCATAAAACTGTATAAAGCATAAGTTGTTCATAATTTTGTAAATATCTGTCATATACTGTCTCAGTACAAAATCGGCATAGCATAACTCGGCCTTTAGCCGTCATATCAAATATCGGCTTATAGTCGTCATATCACATATCAGCTTATAGTCGTCATATAACGTCTCGGCTTATAGCCATCATCTCGTATTGTATCATAACTGTATACATTATTCATTTCGCCATTTTTAACCTTACTCATGCCACACATTTTTTCATCTAATAAATTATAAATATAATAAACTATCTGGGAAACATACAAGTGTTGAAAATAGAGGTATAAGCATCTCCAGGGTTTAATTTAACTCAAACTATTTGAAAATATGAGATGATCAACCCATTCACATTAGTTTTCCCCAAAAATGTATAAAAGTCAAAACAACCATTTTCATATACCCGATTCATTCATAAAATCATATGTATTGTTTCTATAAACATATATTGCAATTTAATTAGTTCATATTTAAAAAATAATTGACATAATCTAATCCACTTACCTATTCCTGAAGAAATTTCCTAAAACCTTTGAAACCACGAAACCTAGCCACTCAAATCCATTGAAAATCAATGGCCTACATGCCGAGATGAGGGAGAGAGGATCGACGAGCACTCGTGAGTGATCCGCGAGGCTTAGGAGGGAGAGAGAGAGATGAGAGAGAGAGAGAGAGATGTGAGAGTTATGATGAAAAATACATTACTTAGCCCATAAGTAACTTGGCTCGCAAGAAAACCGTCGACATTTTTTTTTGGCTTTACAAAACCATCAATGGTTTGACACTTAAACTGCTCTCTGTAGTTGTAATCGTTGACGGTTTTTCTGAGACTTCTTGAAACCGTCAACGATTTGACCAATTTTCCTCTTTTCTTTCCCTTTCTATTTTCTTCTATATATTTTTTTATTTTCTTGGTTTGGGTTACTACATAGGCAGTAGCCTTTCGGTCACCCGAACTATGACTGCGGTCACCTGAACCTATTCGGTCGACTAAACTTTTAGTTTGGTCGCACAAACCAACACTGTCTTGGCTTTTCTCAATAACAGAACCCATTCTATCGACTGAACCAAGTGTTCGGTCGCTTGAACTCACTATTGCCATAACAAGTTGTTTAATTTGCTGCATTCAGCCGACTGAGCTTGAGCCTTGGTCGCCCGAACTCTCTAAAATTCATTTTTCCTTCTATTTTTAATTCCAAAATTCATTTGTCTTCTTTTGAAAAGATGTTTGGACTTTGAAAGAATATTTTCAAGTTCTTTAAAACAAGTCTTTAAGTCCAGTTTATCTTATGAGCTTCATAAACAAACTTAAACTTTGAGAAGTATTTACATGAGATTTCTAATACATTATACATCAACTAAACATAAAGTCTTCATGTCTTGAAGCTTTCATCCAAGCTTTAGCCAATCTTCATTTAGTTTGTTTTCTTTATGGAGTTTGAACTTTAATAATGAACCATTGTTCTTGTAAAACATAATACCTGAAACTTCACTTAAACGCACAATTAAAGTCTTTTGTTTGTCATTATCAAAACCATGATTAAGCTTTGTTAGGCCAACATGAGGTGCTAACTTGGTCGCCTCGCTGCGCCTCATGCCTAGGTGCATTTTTAACTACTATGCCCTAGATTGCGTGGATTGGTAAAAAAAGATTCATATAGCCGACCCTACCTAGTGGGACTTAAGGCTTCTTCTTCTTGTTGCTATTGAAGTCATGCAATTGCAAGACTGATAGAGTGTTGATATTCTTAGTAGGGAGGGGGAGAAGGATGTTGGTTGGAGAAGCTTATAGTTCTCTCACTCTATGCTTTCCTCCTTTTTCATTTGGCAAAGGTGTTACATCCGTGCTGTTGTTTGCCCTTTGAGCTTTTATGATAGCAATTTCATAGCAAGCTAGAGTTCTCATTAATTCCAATCAATGCCAAAGGGAACATTGGAAAGTGGGAATGTTGTGTCCGTTGATCCATTTGGAGGTGAGAGGGACAACTAAGAGCCTCAAGGGCTCTTGGGGGGTTGGGGTTGAAGTTCGCATGTTTGGTTAAGAGGTCAAGTTGGTCGTTTGGTCTTGCCTTAGTCTTATGATAGGAGAAAAAAAAAAAAGTTGGAAACTAGTTGCAAGAATTGGCTACTTCAAATTTTTACCGAGGAAAGAAGGGTATGGGCAGTGAATGGTTCTTATAGGAAAGCTTGATTGTGAGGAGTCAAAAGGATATAAATTAGCATTAAGAGAGATAATCTTGAGAGTTTCTTCTAGCATTGTATTATTGTAGGAAGAAAGCTTCAATTAATTGATAAGAGCCTTGTTAGGAACATTTGGAATGTACTTCTCAAGGAGTGGGAACACCTTCCTTCCTCTGGGGTCGCTAGGGGTCCAACTGCCGAGTGGGCTACTAAGCGTGTCTCTAAGTTTTCTCATATCCTGAATTCTATCTATTTTGTTGGCTTTTCAAAGGATAGTGGTGGATTTCTTCTATTTATTGGCCTTCTTAATGGTTTTAGATGTTATTTATGAAAAAAACTTTCTTATAGGTTTTGGTTTCTGTGCTCCTGGCTGGTTGGGGATTTTAATGTCATTAGATTTCCAGATGAGAAGTTGAGTGGTTGTAAGGGTTATGTTTAGCTTAGAGTCATTTGATAGTTTTGCGAGATTTCCCTTTTGCTAAGGATATGTTTACTTGGTATATTAGAGGGGATTATTCGGTGGCTAATTCTACACAATTCTTGTGCTAAGGAAATGGGAGGATATTTTTCCTGATATTTCTGAGAAGGTTCTTGTTAAGCTGCTCTTGAATCATTTCCATTTTGTACTTTTCTGAAATGAAGTGGGATCCCACTCCATTTTGTTCTGAAAAAATGTGGCTTTCCATTCTTCTTTTCTTCTTTGTTGAGGAGTTTTGGATGGACTGTTCTTATGAGAGATGGAAGTGTTTTAGGTTTATAAAGAGGTTGAAACTTGAAGAACTGGAATACAGAAGTATTTGGTGATGTGAGGATTAGGAAGTCTATTATTTTAAAGTATATAGTGGATATTGTTCTAGGGGCTGTTTGGTTTGGAGCATCTTTCAGCATTCTTGTGATGATTCCCACCTTATGTTCCCTTTGGAAATGGACATTCTACCATTACATGTATCATGCCTCAGCGGGCATTGGGCTTAATGCACCTGGCAGACACGAAATCTAGTTAACATTAATTAATTAAATTATACTAAGTTTAATTTTGGTTACAAACTCTACCTGCAACAATAGTGTGCTGTTGCCAGCATCATGATCACTGCCAACCAAACAATCTATAATGAAAAAAAAATATATCATTAAACCCTGAGCCAACTAAGAAATCATTAAATAAAGTATTAACAAAGATGTTACTTTTATTTCTATTGGCATTATTAACAGTAAATTGGCTTGGAAATGAATGGGTGTAATGCTAATATTGGACCTAGAGTTTCTCATGAAAGACCTTTGTCATTTCATAGGTATCTTCTATTGATGCTCCATTTGTGAGTAATGTGCTGTTATAGTTGTGAGACCCATGCTTTTTTTTTTCTTCATTGCCACGTGGCATGGAGTTTATGGAACAAGCTTTTTGGTTTGTTCAGAGAATGTTGGGTGTGCTCTAGTTCTTTAGAAGCTACTTTCCTGATTGAATTTAGAAGTTTTTGGAGGCATAAGGATGCAAGGACTTAATGGTGATGTGCAGTTTTTTCAGTTTGTTCTTGGGTGATTTGGCCTAAAAGAAATGTTTTTATTTTTGAGATCACATTCATCTATTGTTTTAATTCATTTTCTTGTCAGTTGTTTTTGTGGTGTGGGTTCCTCTAACATTCATTGTGATTGGAACTTGGAAGGCTTTCTTAGCCTGGTTTCTTGTATGTATATGGTTTCTCTCTCTTTCTTTTTATTAATTTTAAGTTTTTATTTTTTTGATGATTTCTTATTTTACTTGTGTATTCTTTCTTCTCTCAATAAAGTTTCTTTTTCTATGAAAAAGTCACATCAAACTCGCAGTGGCTTGAGTTATATTCTAAAAAGTGATTCTAGCAGATCTAGGTCTAGGTCCGGGTCAAGGTCTAGACTTGGGACTCACTGCTCGGGTAAGGAACTATTGGGTTTGGTTTCATGGTGGCTTGATTGCGATGGTCCTTTGAAATTTTGGGTCTTAGATCGGTGCTCTACTAATTAATGCCATCCATAAATGATTATCTCCCAAACTCCCACTGTATTTATAATATGTCAAAAATATATAGAAGATAAATAATACTCTGTGACACACAGTAACCTTGTAATAATGGGCACAGGAAGATTGCCTTATCTTTTTATTGTCATGGAGGAGGTTTTATCTCGATTGTTGCAGAAAAACTTCAAGGGGGGCATATTGGCTATTTTTCTCACCCTTTGGGGGCTCCTTTGATTTCACATTTACTCTATGCAGATGATATTTTGATTTTTATTAATAGGTAGAAACGATCCATGCCACGTCTTATTAAAGTTTTGGGAATCTATGAGTAGTGGTCTAGCCAAATGATTAGCAAAGAAAAAACAACTATCTTCTTTTCAAAGAAAATTCCAATGTGGTGGAGGCGGAGTCTAATAAGATTAACAAGATTTGTGGAGGGTGTTTTCCTGGTCACTTAGGTGTCTTGCTTGTTTCTGAGCACTTTACGAATAGATCCTTGGAGCCATTGGTTCAAAAAATAAAAAGCAAGGTGGCGGGGTAGAAGTTAAAGCTGCTCTCGCAAGGTGGTCTCTTAATTCTTTTAAAGCATGTTCTCACTTGTATGGAAACCCATTTGTTGGTAGTATTAGACATTCCGAAGGCAGTCCATAAGAAGATGAATTCTATCCTCTCAACTTTCTTTTGGGGTGAGATAAATGGAAAGTCAAAAATGAAGTGGTGCTCATGGTCTAAACTGTGCCACTAGTGAGGGTGGATTAGGTGTTCGTGATTTTGGTGAAATTCAAAAATCTCTACATATGAAATTTGCATGGAGGTTCATGACTTTAGACAATCTTTGGACAAAATTCTTCCATTCTAAATATGTGAAACAAGGACATATCTCCATGGTGGTTTCTAAAGACTTGAGTTCTCGGTTTTGTTAAATCAGTCATGCGGGTCTTACCTTAGGTGACGGAGAATGTGAAGCTAAAGGTAAAGAATGGAAAGGGTTCGTTTTGGTTTGAGAATTGGTTGGCTAGTGGCCCTCTTTGTTTGCAATTTAACAATATTCAAAATCCTCTACTTAATCTTAGTGGAGGTTGTTGGTAATGACAAAGTTGAAGAAGTCATACAAAATATTGCTTGTGGGAGACTAGGTGAGGATATTATAATTTGGAAACTCAATAATAAAGGAAGCTTCACATCGTCAAGTGCTTGGGATTTAATTAGAGTCAAAGGGCCACAATGTAAAGGATATGGATTGGTTATGGCACAATCTCTTTCCAAAAAAGGTCAGCATATGTGCTTGAAAAGCTCATTTTGACAAATTATCGATGGATGAGAAAGTTCAATCCTTGGGTATTGCTTTTGCTTCTCGGTGTAACTATTGCGAGTTGGGGCAAACAGAAACCTCGAATCATGTCCTTTGCTCGAGCAAGATTGCTGTGAAGGTTTAGGATTTTGTTGCTACAGCCTTGGGGGTTCCTTGTACGAATGCAGTTTCTTGGATTTTTTGTGTTCAACAATGATTTACTAGTATGCTAAGAAATCGACTCAGAGGGGTGTAATCATTGGTATCTTGCCAAGTTTAATAACTTGGAGACTTTGGGTGCGTTGATGTAGAGTCCAAATGGAAGGTGCTAAGGAATCAGCTAAAGGAGTTTGGTTGGAAATCAAGGTATGACTTAGGAGGATTTCGGAGAATATGAGATCAAGCAGATCCCTTTCCACTTAGGATAGCAAAGTTTTAAGTTCTCTTGAGATTCCAATTATCACTTCGAAGGCATGAAATCCTTGTGTTGTTAGGTGGGGGAACCCTTGGGGTTGGGTCGGTTAAGTTGAACGTAGATGGTAGTTGTCGTGGAAATCCAGGGACATGTGGAGGGAGTGGTGTGATTCAAGATTGTAGCAGGGATTTCCTGGGAACTTATTCTTCCTTCTTTGGCTATGACTCTAATAATAAATCCGAACTTAGGGCACTGACAGAGGCAGTGCGGATGTGCAAAGAAATGAGTCATATGAATGTGGAGATTGAATGTGATTCTAAGGTAGTGGTCGATTGGATTTGTTCTAGAAGATGCATGGTATGGTATTTGTGGGACTTTTGGGAAGAGCTTCTTGAGGCTCTTTCGACGATTAATTTCACCATTGCTCACCAATTTAGAGAAGGAAATAAGGTTGTAGACTTATTGTCTTGTCAGGGAGAGGAAGGCACCATTATGAGATATCTGGAGTTTGATTCTTTTACCCCGTCTAGTTAGAGGCATGATACGCCTTGAAAAAATTGGTCTTCCTAATTTAAGAGTCTAATGTGTCGTTTTGTAATCTTTTCATTTTGTTACATTTCGGTTTTATCTGTTTGTAGCTTGTTTTACTAGAACCACTATATTCCTTTGCCATAAGTGAGGGGTTTTCTAATAAAGAAAGGAGGTGTCGCCCTCTTTTACGAAAAAAAAAAGGGGCAAAGGAAGATTTAATAATGGCACCATTACGTGCCATCCAAAAGAAGAATGAAACGATATGTGTGTCATATTAATAAAGTGAAGGGTTACTTGACTATACACAAAATGCTGACCATTCATTCAAAAATACATTGTATTTTTCTAGTTACATAAAACTTTTGTGATGTCTTTTGGCAATCATGATAAACACTGTTCAAGAAAAAATGATTAGCTATGATATCATAATGAGATATATTGTCAAACACCCTCAATGAAAGCCAAACTAAAAAGGTGAAAGCTCAAGCTAATAGCTGAAACATGCAATTCGCCATGAGATGACACTCTTTTGTCAAAATTGATCTGCAAAACTCTGTAGCTCGTCTCATATAGACAAACAATTGATAACTGAAGTGTCAAAATGACGTCATTTAAGCCTTGTTCATCAAATGGTAATGCCTTATGTATGAAAATTTTCTAAGTATTGAAGGGCTAGGGATATGGGTAGACCTAAAATAACTTGGAATGAGATAGTAAGGATTTAATAGCATTGTCTTGTTGGAGGTAATTGCCACGATTTTGTAAATTGGCATAAAAGAATTGATGTAGCTGACCGCACTTAGTGGGACTTAAGGCTTGACTTGTTGTTGTTTTTTGTTATAGAATATAGATTTTTACAGAACATTAGACACTGCAAAATTTTATGAGTTGCTTATCTTTAGCATAGGGTTTGTGGATGAACATACTAATAACAGATATGGCATGAGCAGTATCTGGATGCTTTGGTAAAAAAATCAACCAACCACAAATTTTTGAAATTGGTTCTTATAATAAGATGAGGATCATCATTTGGTTTAGATTTTAATGAACGGTGGAAACAACTGAATCAGACCCAAGTGCAACAATGAGATAGTGGTACTTCAATGCCATGTCTTGGGTTTCTAAAGCTTATTTTAGGTGCCTCACCACTCAATAGCCACAACACATCAATCCGTTGCATGAGATTATTTAATTTGAAATTTTTCTTAATTATATCTATTGCTTATATAGGAAAAATCATAATTCATAACTCTAAAGGTTTTTGTCCTTGAACTTCACATCTGTGGATTCTGTGTTTGAGGCTACCTTCAGGTGTACAAGCCCATGAAAGCTCCAATTTATATCTATTATCACCTTGACAACTACTATCAGAACCACCAGCGGTAAGAGTTCTTTCATCTCCATTTTGAGCGAAGCAAATGAGTTCTTTGTTTTACTTCTGTTAAAAGTTTCTCCCAATTTCTTTATTTCTTTAGTGAAGTGTATTTTATTAATTCTGCCTTATTTTATTTGAATATTGGAAGTTGCCTTCCAAAAAATTATGATAGGAAAGTAAAAATTCATGCTGTGTCATCTTACAGCATTTTACCTTTATGAGACAGACAAACAATGGAAACTAGGATCTTTGTGATAATGAAGGAATGAAATATTTACTAACATTATTTCATACCAAGGTTCTGAATGATAATGTAAATATACTTGTTTTCTGTGGGATTTCTTGCAATAGGTTGGCTTTCAATGCCTTAAGCTTGGTTTCATGCCAAAGTTTTTCTTCCTATTTAGTTTCTAACAAATCAACCTTCATGTGTTCATTTGTGTATTTTTTTTGCCTCGTGCTATCATTCTGTGTTACAAAAGCTCCCTAAATTCTCCACGTATGTCAAGAGTAGAAGTTATGGGTAGCTCTTACATGGGCTAAAATACAATCACACAAGTTCATGCAAACCTGAAGAGTCCAACAACGGTCTCCCATTTGTGCCTTGGGGGTTGATAGGCTAGAGCTTGTTTAATGACATTTATACTTTTATTCATGGCAAGGCTAAATTGAAAGTCAATAGGAAGAACATTGCATGGAAGAGTGACCGGATCACAAATTTGGGAAGCAAGTGTTTCCCTTTAATTTCTAGAATGGCACCTTGATTGGAGGTGGAAAACTGGACCCTAGTATTCCTGTAAGTATTAAGAGTGGAATGTATATTGTTATTCTATTCTTTCTGGCTTTCCATTTTTCTTGTTTTTCTTTTAATCACCAAAGAAATATATTGTTAGAAATAAATATTTTGTTTTAATAATTAGGTTGTGTGATGGGGGTATTTTTGTCCTTAAAATCTTTTTTTTATTCTTATTAATATATAAGAGGGCAGACTTGGAGCTATACATAAGGCT
Source organism: Malania oleifera (assembly GCF_029873635.1). Classification (NCBI taxonomy): domain Eukaryota; kingdom Viridiplantae; phylum Streptophyta; class Magnoliopsida; order Santalales; family Ximeniaceae; genus Malania; species Malania oleifera. The sequence continues at coordinate 29,374,734 of NC_080428.1, read as the reverse complement.
GTACAAAACTGCCGTATGATTTTTTCTTCTTATTGTCATATCTAACCTTCAGTACTGTATTTTCTTCTTTGATTCTTCTATTTATTTTAGATTTACAACAAGGTATCAAAGCAATTTCTCTGAACCTGATTAATCTGACGTAGTTAAAGTCATTAGCTTCCTTTCCTTTTCTATCCCTTGCCAACCCTTGAAGTAGAGATTTTTTTTCCTAAATTGAGAGTCGTTTAGTTCTCCTCTCAACTATGAGACACTCTTGTGGGTATTTGTGTGGCTTATGGCAGATCGTTATGTAAATACAATGCCGTACTTTTTCTTGCTATCTGTTGTTGCTGTTCTGATGTTTCATCTGGATTTTGGTTCAGTGATGATACTATTATCATGCTGTAATTGTTGTTTTCGTGCTTGCCTATGGTTCTTGTTGCTGGAAGGTTGGTTGTGGAGTGTCTTGACTATTGCTTAAGTGCCTGGGGTGCTTCATGTTAGGGTGTGGCTCGTATTGGAGTTGACAGCTGCACCACCCAGCCGCAATCGTTGACGCTGGAGATAGACGACCACCAAACAGCTGCCTACCATATTGACTTTACAGCTACCTTGTTTGAATACCCCCATCCCATATGTGTATATATATGTGTGTGTGATTGTGAGTGGCAAGGTGGTGAGTTGTGTGGATGTGTGTGTGGGCAGCAAAGACCCGTGAGGTGTGTGTGCAGAGAGAGGGAGTTCCAGAGTGTGGTGTGCTGTATGAGGTAGAGTGTGCTGTAGAGAGAGAAAGAGAGTAGAGTTGAGGGCAGTAGCCTCCTCCTCCTTGTAATTCTCCCCATTTATAGTGATTGTGTGCTCTCCCATGGATGTAGGTCACAGTGGACTGAACTACGTAAATATGGTCTTATATTTTTGGTTGTGTAATTTTTCTAGTGCGATTGTTACCCATAGATCACTTCCCAACAAATGGTATCAGAGCGAGGTTGGAGCAAAATCGTCGGATCGGAGCAAAATTCCCAAATTTGAGCCTCTGCCTAGTAGCTCGAAACTCAGTTTTGAGACAACCAAAACATTCCTCTCTTTGAGACGAAGCCAATGGCGGTAACTAGAGCTCAAATGGAGCTCAGAAGAGGCTGCACACGCCCACATGCGCCGTCGACGGAGAGGCGACGCGCCCTCACCTGCCCACCGATGATCAGAAAGTGTCCTCACATGCGCCCATATGCTAGCGAAACGTTCGAAAAGCATCTGGAGGTTGAAGACGCCGATGTCAGCGCCACGTTAGCACTGATTCAGCAAACATGTCAGCAGGTCCATGGCCACGGCATCGCCAAGTCAACTGCACAGTCAGCGAGGACCTACGCTACCTCAACAAACGAGACCGTTCCACATCAGCTGCCACGTCAGCAGCTGGGACCCATGGTGGGCCTGGTGCCACTTTAGCAAGTGTACTCCATAGGAGGTGGGCCTTGGTGCCACATTAGCAGGTGGACCCCAGACCACATCAGCAAGTGGGCCCTGCGGTGCCACGTTAGCAAACGACATCAATAGCCGTCAACGCTGTCAGGAATATTCCGTTAAGGTAGGAAATATTCTGTTGAAGTTAATGGAGAGTTAACTGTTGTTTGACCAATTTGACGTGAAGTTTGACCGAGCTTTTTAGAGCCATTTCGAGTTGATTTTTCGAACGGCTTGAACATCCTAAGGTTTTCAACTGTTTCAGAGCCATTGGCGGTGTCTGTTTTGTGAGATTCAGAGCAGAATGGTAGGTGTTAGACCTAGTGGTTAAGGGTCTTTCATTCTAGTTGTGCTTTGATGACAACAACCCATTAGCAGTTCTTTAAGTGTTAGAATTGGTGTATTCCTAAGAGGGGGGGGGGGTGAATTGGAATTTTCAAATTTATCACCTAGGTTAAATAAAATGCTCGTATAAAACAACCTAGGGTTGGTCTATATAATTCCAAATGCGCAGATATAAAAGATATGTGGAAATTTAAGTTAAGCGCATCATTCACATAATAACATACGCGTGCGGTAAATGTAAAGTGCAGAAATGTAAATAAACACATGATATGTTATCGAGGTTCGGCCAACAGTGCCTACGTCCCCGCCTCAAGCTCGCAAGCTAGAGGATTCCATTAATAGCTCACTTAAGGGTGGAGCGGCACCGTTTACAACCAGGTCAAATTAACACAGGGCTGACCTCAACCTTAACCAGGTCAATTAGCGGGGCTGACCTCAACCTACGTGTCTTAACAGGACGACGCACCTAGCATTCCTAACTGGGTCTAAGCCAATCCGGGACTATTCCAGGGCTAGTCTCCCTCTTCAGGCCCGTGCCTGCAAATACAACAAATGTGTATTACAATGAAATGGTACAGTGATTGTGCTTTCAAGTAAAGCAGATATGTACCCAAATTCGCGTAATAATATACACCACAAATATGAAATAATTTGTAAGCTCAGTGTGGTCTAAGATGTCAACTCTCAAATAGATTTACTATCAGTGTAATGCGTACGTGAGAGTGCAAACCTAAATGATCTTTGTATCACAGGATATTCAATCTAAGTGCTCAAACAAAGATATCATCCAGACTTCATATATTTCAATCAACAAGTTTTCTCAATACACATATGTATATGAAGCTCTAGCAACGTATAAGTTTGGTTTGCAAAAGGATATTCAATCTTTGTATTCAGCAAGAGATATATGAGTTAACGAGTATTGCAACAAAGATTTTATCACACTAGCAAATATCTCATCAAATATTTTCAAGATTAATAACACAGTAGATATTTGAAAATGTTTTGCAACCAAAATACAAATACAATCTTCTTAAGATGTTGCAATGGAGGTGCAAATCTTAGAAGATCTATCAAAGTTTTCTTAGGATAGACTTATTAATAAAGTCCCCTAAGAATACTCAAGGTTTAGCTCTCAAAGATAATAAAACAATCAAATATGAATAGGAGAGCAAACCTACTTAGACTAGCACTCAATCAACTTACAAAGGGTTTAATTTGTATGAGAAGGTAAGTATGAGTGGTTTGAGTAATAAAATGAGTAGTATAGGGTTTTTATTTTTCAGAGAATTCTTCCCTAATCAAGGTGGCTAATCTCACACCAATTTTCTCAAATGAACTTGTATATATAGGCAAGGGAGAAAATATGACTGTTGGGGACCTATTGGGTATTATTAGAAAAGTTTAATGACGTTTAAGGCATTTTAACCCTGTTTAGAAAAATATTAACCACGGTAAAAATGGAAGCAACCCGAGAGGTCCGGTCGAGCAGAAGTGGTTCGGTCGACCAAGACTCAAATGGCTCGGTCGACCAGGGCTATTTTGAACTGAGTGGCCGGTCAACCGAGGAAGGCGATTTTCCAAAATTCCAAGGTTCGGTCGACCGGGGCTATTTTGAACTGAAGGGCTCGGTCGACCATACCGTTGGGAATTCTCCCAAGACCCCTCGGTCGACCAGGTTGTTGGAGTACAAATCTTGTCGGTCGACCGGGAGGTCAAAGAGTTGACTCCTAGGTGGTTCGGTCGACCGAGGTCAAATGACCTGCAAGTACTCGGTCGACCAAGCCTGGGTCAAATAGTTGACCCGAACCGGTGTCGGTCGATCGGGCCAAATTGAACTGAGTTGGCCGGTCGACCGAAAGTGCACCAAGTGTGCATTTCGGTCCCTTCTTGCAACATATAAACCCTATTCAAGTGCCTAACAAACATATGTGAATATGTGTGTGTCCTAAGGTCACTTAGGGTCCAATTTGAAGACACCGAAAGTCCGGTGTCGGTCGACCTTTGATCGACCGAAGGGTACACCCTAGGGTCTGTCTAAGGTCCTTTCTCATTCAAGGTTTGGTTTGAGCTTACGTATTATCATGCATGTGATGTGTGTGAGCTTATCACAAACCAAAGACCTATTTACTATTACAGACCTTTCCTACTTAACTATTACAGACTCGAATATAAATTACAACAACTCAATTATATCAAGGGTCTTCAGAGTCTTCGTTTCCTCCGGGTCTCCGAGTGCCATCATAGGATACTGCCAAGATAAACCTGCACATCAACTTGGCAATCATTAAATACCCGAGTATTTGTCATAATCAAAACAGGGTATGACCCATAAGGTCAACATTAAGGATTACTAACTTTTTCTTCTAAGTTGCACATAATAGCTCCAAAGAAAGCAAGTCTCAAACCAGACAAAAGCAACATATGACATAACCAAAACTCGGCCACAACACATGTTCCAAGTTATGTGTGAGAGTTAGAGAGATTGATTCTGTAATCCCTCGTGTATCGTAAGACTCAAAAGTACAAAGCAAGAGATGGGAAAAACACATATAGATCACTAGAACACAGGCACAATCTCACTCACATATAACAAGTCAAGAAAAACTACACAAGATGTCTAAAACCCTCAAACATATTTTATTAAACCTAAGACATCTTAAAATAGATCAGAAACCATTTCTAAAATAAAGATAAGGACCTTTTTACTTTGGTACAAACTTGGTAGAAATAAATTAGAAAAGAAAAAGAGCCTTGTCGATGAGCACAGGGGTTTCATCAACGAAAACAACACAGGACCTCGTTGATGTACACAGGGTATTCATCGACGAGAAGATACCGAGAACACCAAAAAGTTCAGAGCACCCTTGCAGACGAATACGGGGGATTTGGTGACGAAGTCTGCTCACATTTCGTTGACGTACACAAGGTATTCGTCAATGAAGATAAACCGAGACCTATCAAAATTCAGAACTACTGGCTCATCAACGAACACAGGGCTTCATCGATGAAGGTACTTATGAGGTTCGTCAATGCAGGCGCGACCTTGTCGACGAATGTTGGGCTGCAAGTGGCATTTAATGCGCCAGAATGGCTAGTTTTCATCTTGTCTCATATCAATAAATGTTCAATGGCTCTCCAGCGCCTAGTTCGCCCTTTGGCCTTTAAAATAGGTCTTATGCATTAACTTCAAAGTAGTGAAGCTTATTAGTTGTTGAAAACATTCATTGTGCATTTGCTCTAGGGTTTCATTGTGCAATCACTTGCCTTCTTGCTATTGCTTTTGTTTACACTCCATTGAAAAAAAGGAAATAGTGTGAGGATTACATTGAGATATTCAGCTCTGGAGGAGCATTTTAGATTGTATTTACCTTTGTTCAAACTACTTATATTGTAAGGCTCATTATGGGCCATTGTGAGGTGCCTCTAGGTGAGCCCCATTGTAAGAGCTCTTTGTGAGCAACTGATTATGTAGGCTTCTCCACCGGAAGGAGGATCACATAGTGGATTTGAGGAATCCTTGAGTTGGTCTCAAGGCGTGGACATAGGCACGGTGCCGAACCACGTTAATAACGTTGCATTAAGTTTCTCTTCTCTTTTCTCTCTTGTGTTGCTCAGCCATTACTATTTGCTTGATTTACACACTGTGATATCATAATCTTGTTCTTGCCAAGAAATTTGTGTGATTGCAGAAAAACTTGCATATCCACGAAAAACGTCTATTCACCCCCCCTCTAGACGCATATATGGGCCAAAAAGTGGTATCAGAGCGCCAGTCGATAGATATTTAGAGTAACTCCCAGGCACAAAGATCAATATGGCCGATATGTTTGCCCAAGGTTAATCCGTGGACCGTCCTCCCAAATTCTGTGGAGTTAACTACCCGGCATGAAACGATCGGATGTCAATCTTCATCCAAACCTAAGACTACCGAATGTGGAACGTCATCACCGAAGGAGACTATATCTTCAAAAATGAGAAAGGCGATGACATACCGATTGGGAAACTTCCTGAGGCTGATGCAAACTAGCACAACTGAACTTCAAGACTAAAAACTTTCTTTATTGTGCTGAAAAGGAATGATTAAGAATACAACCGAATCTATGGATGCAACATGGTAAAGGAAATGTGGGAAAAGTTTCAGGTAACGTATGAAGAAACAACCTAGGTAAAGAAGTCAAAAATTTACATGTTAGTTAAGGAATACGAAATGTTTAAAATGGAAGAGGGTGAAACAATTATTGCTATATTTACTCGCTTAACTCATATCACAAATGGACTAAAAGCTCTTGGTAGAGAATACTCTATGGAAGATAATGTGCAGAAAGTCCTTCGCTCTCTACTGGCATCTTGGCACGCAAAGTTCACAGTAATTGAGGAGGCCAAGGACCTATCAAAGGTCACTCTTGACGAGTTGATTGGGTCTTTCATGACCTATGAATCAAAAATAAAAATGCCACTGCAGAAGCTGAAGCACCAAAGAAAGCCACCGGAATTGCTCTAAAAGCTGAAAAACAAAAAGAGCTCGTAGAGGAGGAAGAAAATAATGATGATGATGAAGTTGCTCTCCTCACAAGAAGATTTAGAAATTTTGTGATGAACAAATAAGGTGGAAAACAAAAAGAGAATGGAGAATCAAGCATAAGGTGCTACAACTGCAAAAAGATTAGGCACCGCTTGGCCGATTGTCCTCTTTTCAAAAACAAAGGCAATAATCAACAAGGAGACAAAAAGAAGTTCAAAGCCATGAATGCATCCGAATGGGATGAACTAGATGGAACCTCAACTGATGAAGAAATTGAAGAAGAAGTTGCTAACTTCTGCCTTATGGCAGACGAACAAAGTGAGGTAAATTTTTATGATGAATACCTTCCATCTTATGATGAATTAGAAGAAAACTATAGGAAGCTCTACATTGAATTGATAGCTACCAAAAATAAAACAAACTCTTAGAAGAAACTCATGCAAAATGTAAGCAAAAAAATATATGCTCATGTGATACTTTAGAAGAAGAAAATGCATCTCTCAGTTTTGAAAACGAAAAACTTACTAAGGAGTGTAAGAATTACAAGGAGTCCTTTCAAAAAGAAGTTGGAAATTTGAAAAAATGAATTTTGGGAATTCTTCAAGAAAATTCAAAACTGAAAAAGAAGATGGAAGATCAAAATAATACAATTTACAAATGGTAAAGAAAATTTTGATAAGCTACTTGGAGTCCAAAGATTTGGAATTTTCAAGGAAAAATTAGGATATGACTTATCTCCATCTGAATCAATAGGTTTTGCAAATCTTTGTGGTAAAAGAAGCTCCATGTCAAAGAAAATCTCTGCACCTAAGCCAAACCCATTACATGCTAATAAAGTTTGCTTATATTGCGAAAGAAAAGGTCATGTACGCTTTACTTGCCTCTTCAGGGGAAATAGAGGAAAGAGCATGAAATAAAAATGGGTGATTAAGAACACTAACCCCATAGGACCCAAGTCAATATAGGTACCAAAACAAATCACTTAATGCTATGTGCAGGTATGCCTAAAGACCAACTCAATAAGAAATAAATGGTTTCTTGAAAGTGGCTGCTCAAGACACATGACAGGAGATGCAAGCAAATTCCTCTCACTTATCTACAAGAAGGAAGGATTGGTCACTTTTGGAGGCAATGCCAAAGGAAGAATCATTGGTAAAGGTATAATAGGTAATTCATCATTGGATATTGAAAATGTTGCTCTTGTAGATACTCTTAAACATAACCTATTAAGTGTTAGTTAGCTATGCGATAAAGGGTTAAAAATTACATTCCAATCCACCCAATGTTTGATAAATTTTTTAAATGGAAATACCATACTAGTAGGAAAATGTGAATCCAACATCTATGCAATTGAATTTGAAGACATTAAAACCAACATCTACACAATTGAATTTGAAGACATTAAAACTTGTGACATTAGATGTTTGGCAGCAATTAATGAAAACTGTTGGTTATGGCATAGAAGACTTGGTCATGCTAGCATGGACTTACTGCATAGGCTATCATCTAAGGAACTAGTAAATGGCCTACCAAATGATAATTATGTAAAAGACAAGGTATGTGATGCATGTCAATATGGAGAAAAAGTTAAATCATCTTTCAAAACAAAGAAAATGATATCCACTTCAAGACCTTTAGAGTTGATCCATCTTGACTTGTTCGGACCAAATGATATTGCAAGTATTAGTGGAAAATTATATGCTTTTGTAATAGTTGATGATTTTTCTAGATTCTCATAGGCAATCTTTCTTTCAAACAACAGTGATACTTATAATGCCTTCATCCATTTTTGTGGAAAAATTCAAAATGAAAAGGGAATGTCAATTGTTCACAATAGAAGTGATAGGGGAAGAGAATTTAGAAACAAAGAACCAGAAGACTTTTGTAATGATAAGGGTTATTCAAACAACTTCTCCGTGCCAAAAACCCCACAACAAAACGAAGTAGTTAAAAGAAAAAATCGAACACTCCAAGAAATTGTTAAGACAATGCTCAATGAACATAATTTGCCAAAATACTTCTAGGCCAAAGCCGTTAGCACAGCTTGCTATGTTAGTAATCGTGTCATCATTAGATCCAAGTTAGGAAAAACCCCATACAAAATATGGAAGGATAGAAAACCAAACATTTCAAATTTTAAGGTTTTTGGATGCAAATGCTTCATATTAAATGATAGAGATCATCTAGAAAATTTTGATTCAAAATCCGACGAGGGAATCTTTATAGGATATGCCCTGAATAGCAAAGCGTATAGGGTGTTCAAAAAAAGAACTCAAACTATTCAAGAATCAACATACATCGTTTTTTATGAAACTAACCCTCACTCATCCAAAACAACTGTTGACATGGAAGGAGATGATCAAGTCACCTCTATTAGAATTGAAAATGAACTTGAGCAACTTAAGATAAATAATGACCAAGATAAAAACTGTGAAGACAAAAAAATTGATCATCAAGAAACATCACCTCATAAAGAGTCTAGGGAACTAGAAGAAGAAAATTATGAACTCCCTAGAGCTTGGAAATTTGTCAAGAATCACCCAACTGACCTTATCATAAGTAATCCATCCCAAGGAGTTAGCACTAGATCTCACCTAAGAAGTGGATGTAACCACATTGCTTTCATATCCCATTTAGAACTAAAAAACTTTAAGGAAGCTGAAAATGATGAAAACTGGATAAATGTCATGCAAGAAGAACTAGACCAATTTGAAAGAAAAATAGTATGGGACTTAGTACCTAAACCCAAAAACACTACAATAATTGGCATAAAATGGGTGTTTAGGAATAAGAAAGATGAAGATGGCAATATTGTTAGAAACAAAGCTAGATTAGTGGCTCAAGGGTATAATCAACAAGAGGGTATTGACTATGATGAAAATTATGCCCTTGTCACGAGACTAGAAGCTATTAGGATGTTACTTGCATTTGCTTGCTACATAAACTTTAAACTATTTCAAATGGATGTAAAAAGTGCGTTTTTAAATGGATACAAAAATGAAGAAGTTTTTGTCAAGCAACCTTTAGGATTTGAGAGCCACATACATCCTCAATATGTATACAAACTCTCAAAAGCCCTTTACGAACTTAAGCAAGCACCGAGAGCATGGTATGAACGTTTAAGAAAATTTATCCTAGAAGATGGGCTTACAAGAGGTAAATTTGACGCTACATTATTCTTAAAATATAAAGAAAAGGATGTGCTAGTCATACAAATTTATGTAGATGATATCATTTTTGGTGCTACAAATGAAACTTTGTGTCAAGAGTTTGCCCAAACCATGCAGAAAACTTTTGAAATGAGCATGATGGGTGAATTAACCTTTTTCCTAGAGTTACAAATAAAACAAATGAAACACAAAATTTTTATAAATCAATCCAAATATGTTAAGGATATGGTTAAAAAGTTCGGTCTTGTGATGGGCAAATCTAAAGTAACCCCTATGAGCATCACAACAAAACTTGAAACCGATGAAAAGGGGAAGAATGTAGACCAAAAGCTTTATTGCAGAATGATTGGTAGTTTGTTATATCTCACTTCTAGTAGACCTGATATAATGTTTAGTGTCTGTTTATGCCCTAGATTCCAATAATTTCCCAAAGTCTCATCTTTATGCCGTCAAAATAATTTTTAGGTATTTAGTAGGAACACATGACTTATGATTCTTTTACCTTAAGAACGCTCCCTTTGATCTCACTTGCTACTCGGATGTCAACTATAGAGGTTACAAAATCGATAGGAAAAGCACTAATGGAACTTGTCACTTCCTAGAACATTCACTTGTATCATGGTTTTGCAAAAAGAAAACCTTTGCTGCTCTCTCCACCACAGAGGCTGAATACATTGCAGCCAGGAGTTGCTCTGCTCAAAGCCTTATACATGAAGCAATAGTTTGAGGATTTCAAAGTTTTAGTTAAGGGTACTCCAATTCATTGTTATAACACAAGTACCATCAACATCTCAAAAAACCCATGTGTACACTCTAGGACCAAACATATTGAGATTGGACATCATTTTCTTCAAGATCATGTCCAAAAGGGAGATGTTGAGTTAGTTTACGTTCCTATTGAAAATCAACTAGCTGATATCTTGACAAAACCTCTCAATGAAGAAAGGTTCAATAAAATCTGGCATGCCCTGGGCATGTGTACTCCCTCTGATCTATCTTAGGATCGTCTAATTGACTGTCCTCCTTCACTCTACAGCTCAAACTGCATAAACCTTAGTTTTTCTTCCTGACCTTGTCGATGAACACAAGGGATTCATCACCGAGAAATCTATCACATTCATCATCGAACATAGGGGATTCGTCACCAAGAAATCCACTATATTCTCCGACGAACATAGGGTATTCATCATTGAATTTTCTTTAATTTCGTTGATGAACACAGGGCCTCATCGACAAAATCTGTCGGGCCACCTAATATTCCAGCTAACCTGCCGCGCTCATTTTCGAACCCTAACCCAAGAACCTTAACTCCTCTCCTTCCTCTTGAACCTTTAAAGCTTTCTTCCCTTATTCCCTTATCCCACAATCTCTCATGCACCTTAAAACCCCTCTCCCTCCATCACACCCACACACACCTTCCTTCCACCACCACACCACGGTCACGACTTACAGCTTTGCATCCTCATTCCACCACCACACCTCCCGGTTCTGCCACTAGAGAAGCTGCCGGCGACAGGCCAGTGCACTTCCCCACATTACTTATCCAAGCTTCACTCTCACCATCAAATGGCTCCTCGATCAAAACGAAGGGCTCTTCAAATTGAGGCCGGCAAGGTGTCTTCTCACCATCCTCCTACCGCTCAATCTCCATAGGCTCCCATTGACATTAATCCTCACTTCGTATCCATGGAGGCTTCCTATCGATATAACAATTATATCGCCAAGCGGCACATCGTTCATGGAAAAATCATGCCATCCGCTTTCCTCCAACAACATTTCCCCACCTTGCTTTCAAAAATCCTAGCCATTGGGTGGGACGCTCTCTTCGACCTGGGGGAGCTCATATACGAAGAGCTTGTTTGGGAGTTCTATGCCAACTTCATTCCATCACATCGTGGCATTGCAGCATACTCCATCGTGCAAGGCACTCTCATCCATATTTCCGAGGACACCTTCTCTCAGGTGCTCGGTTGCAGCCTCTACCCTATCCGAGGCCTCCCCAAAGCCTCCTAGCCGACGCGCTTCAAGTGGTTTGACTCTCATACGACCCTAAAATTGATCACCGATAACCCTCATATCCCTTCCATCGCCCGACCAAAATCCAAGGACCTCACAGTCGAGTTTCGGGTCCTCCACCATATGATTACTTACAATTTTTGCCCTCGGACCAGTGGACGCGATTGGGTGACTCTAGGTGACATTTTCAATATGTACTATCTCTAGCTTGGGCGTGGCATCTACCTACCTACCATGATAGTTCAAAACATGGAAGAGAGCTTGAAATGACAATGGGGTTGCCTTCCTTATGGACGTATACTCATGACCTTCTTTAATCATTTCGACCTTATTCGCGCTGGGATGCCCTACATTCAACCTGCACCAGATGATACCTACAACGAGGCACCCCTTTGTCGCATACACTTTGAGAAGGACGACGACACCAACACGTGGGTCAAAACTCACGAGCGGGGTTAGGCCCCTGTTGATGAGGACGAGGCCGCCATGGGGGAGGATGAAGACACTGAGGATCCTTCTGTTGACCCTATCCTGAAGCACCTAGATGGCATTCAGCATGCTATGACATAGTCTGATCTGCGTAACCGTGCTTGTTTTGACTCTATTGATGCGGAACTTGCCCTTTAGGAAAATAATAATCGTGATCACTTTGACTCCATTGACGCTTCCTTAGCCACTCTCTTCAACAAACTTGGTCGTCCGCAGGAGTAATCCACTGTAGCACTATTTCCCCTAGTTTTTGATAATGGCAAAGGGGGAGATATAGATATAGGCCTTCAGATGTAATAGTTTTGGATGTAGCAGTACCGTCACATATAGGCCTTCGAATATAATAGTTTCCAGTGTAGTAGTAGTAGTAATAGTAATAACTTTGCATGTATTTTGATTGATGGATATGAATCATGAATGAACTACGTTGAATGCAAGGTACTAAAATATTTGTGATAAACAAATACTTGCATGGAATACTGAAATGTTAATATACTGAACTATCAAGTATAGGATTCATGTAGGTTTTAAAAACATGGAAAATGCTTTATTTATAGACGGCATGCTGCCAAAAAATTATTTGAATCTTTGTTTAAATAATGCATACATTAAGGGGGAGGAACTGTTAAAATTCCAAACACTTACATATAGTGATGGGGAGCATATTCTCAAAAAGAACACTAATGGATTGCCATCATCAAAAAGGGGGAGAATGTTAGACCTAGTGGTTAAGGGTCTTTCATTCCAACTGTGTTTTGATGACAAAAACCCATTAGTAGTTCTTTAAAGATTACTAAATTTTTCCTATAATTTGCACAGAATAGCTCCAAAGCAAGCAAGTCTCAAACCAGCCAAAAGCAACATATGACATGACTAGAAATCGGCCACTCAACCAAAGCATTCATGGATCCAACATAGCAAGCACATGTTCCAAGTTGAGTGTGAGAGTTAGAGAGATTGATTCTGTAATCCCTTGTGTATGGTGTGACTTAAAAGTACAAAGCAAGAGATGGGCAAAACACATATAGATCACTAGAACACATGTAAGAACCCGAACCGTGATATAGGGAATTAATTAATTAAGAGAGGGGTAAATTGGTAATTAAGCAAGCTTCGTCGACGAAGCCGGGAGTTCATTGACGAAGTCTTTGTAGTTCTCGGTGACGAAGTGCAGAATCTCATCGTCGAGGAGTGATCGGGTCAAAAGGTTATAAATAGATATTTTCATTACTTCTCAGCTAAGAAAACTCAAATTCTCTATTTATCTATCTAAAAACTCAACCTACTCTTTATCTCTCTAGATTTCAGCGTCATACGTTGTAGGAATCACTGATTCGATGTTTCCACGAGGATCAGGGAAGGATTCTCTACAAGTTCTACATATTGGATTGTTGTTTTGGGTATTCTCGGGTTTTGGCTCGAAATCGAGGTAAGGCTCAATTTTCAATTCTAATCCAGTAGGTAAGGGGATTTAGTTTATGTCAGTTATTTTTGAAATCAAACTCGGTAGAACTGTGGTTTGCAGTCCTATGTGCGTTTTGATTACTCATTTGGGGGGGGGGGGGATCTGAATGTAAAATTATGGGTTTTTGATGTTACAGTTTTGGGAAAAATGGGGTATTGGGTTACATCCTTGGTTTTGTTGGAAAACCATATGTATATGGTGATTTATACTATGTAATAGGGATGACCATGCCTTGACATTATTTAAACTGTATATGTTTGGAAAATCATGATTTTTGGATTACCAAATGAGTGTTGTTTGTCTGGTTATATGAACATGCATGGTTGTGTTTTGGTGGAATGCAATCGAAACTGGGTTCTGAGTTGTTCCAGGTACTAAGAGTGTCCGGCTCTATATCTGAGGGTGTATGAAATCATTGGCCATGTTTGGCAAGAGAGTTTAACTCTATATCTGAGGGCATGAGCCTTACCGGTTGATCATCGAAGGGAGTGGATCCACCATTTAGCACTGATACGATACCATGGGAGCCTGGGGTTCACCATGTGTCGGGGATGATGTGTAATGTAGGCTAGCTATGAGTCGAAGGTTGTGATGACACCGGGTTGATCATGTGTGTGTGTGCGTGTATGCATTATTTTGAAACTAGTATTGGAACTGCATTTAACTGTGTATGTTTTGTTGTCATGATAACAGTCAAATGCCACACACCGATATAACCTATATCTACCTTACTGAGAGGTGTCTCACCCCTGTTGTACGTACATACTTTTCAGGTTCTTCGGGTAACCAGAGCTAGCTTCCTAGCGTAGGAGCGTAGTGGTCGGTGTACTGCGGGAAGTACCTAGGTAAGTCCTAAGCTTGTGCTGGGTGGTCTTTTGGGAGTTTTGGCTGCCATCTTGGTTTGTGTTGTATTTTTTGGAGTTTGAATCCTTTGTATAGACTTTGGTATGGTACAGAATGTGTATAAAAGATTTGTCTTCCACTGTATATTGGTGATATGTATGGATGTGTTAAGGAGCTTGGAAACCCCCTGAGGTTGAACACTTATTCATTGTACTATATCTTAGTATTGTATGATACAGGGACAAGTTAGGTTACATTTTCACCCTTGGGTCCCATCGTCGGGTTTGGGGCGTGATAGCTTGGTATAAGAGCTAACCAGGTTGCTAGGTCTTGCAAACTTAGTTCGACATAGTTGTGTGTACATACCAGAGCATAGGAGGTTAGATGTGGGTAGAGTTGGTTGAGGTATGTTCTGTTGCTAAACCGGGACTCGTCGGTGGTGTTTTGTGTTTTTCCTAGAATGATGATTTTAGTAAAATAATGGCAAACCATTGATGACTTTCATGTTGGTGTGATAGGACAGACCTAGACTTGACAGGTGGTAGTTAACATGTTCAGTGTTAGATAATTATGTTAATTGTACATGTTGTAGGAGTCTTGATAGAACTCTATTATGTTTTCAGAATGGGGCCCAAGGATAATGACCTGGGATGTGGCTTCGAGGAGACGGCAAGTGATGAGTCTCCAACTGTGCCTCAAGGACTGACGAGATAGGTCCTACGGGAGATCGGGCAGGGTGTCAGGAGACATAAATGTTATCCTACGTCTATGGGATGCACCATTGAGAGGATCACACGCATGCATCCTTTGACATTCTCAAGGGGACATGACCCGACGATATCAGAGGATTGGGTCAAGAAGATTGAGAGGATCTTAGAGGTCCTACACTGCATAGATAGGCAGAGAGTTTTTATGCTACCTTCAAGTTATCTAGGGAGGTAGGGCAATGGTGGACTGCCGTGAGTATGCTGGAGAAGCAGAGGGCTGGTCCTACGGAGATGTCTTAGAGCCTTTTCAAGGAAGTGTTCTTTAATAGATACTTCTTGGCTTCTGTACGTGACGCTAAGGTGGATGAGTTTTTTGTACTGACTCATGGGAGTATGACAGTGCAAGGGTATACTGCTTGGTATATAGAGTTGTCCCAGTTTGCACCATGTTTGATCTCGAACGAGTATAAGAAGACTCGAAGGTTCAATAAGGGCTTGAGGAAGGACATCCGCAGATTACTGGGTATGCTTTAGATCCATGAGATTTTGGTTTTTGTGGATAAAGCCACTGTGATTGAGACTGGTATTCGAAAGGACGAGGTGGTTCAGGAGCCAAAGAATAGGCCAGTACCTTCTCATTTTCAATTTGGATCTTGTCAGGGATCGTGGAAGAAGAGGAACAGGTGCTCATGTTACCGATAGAATACTGAGCATCAGGTTTCTCAGATAAGCCAGGTGGGTGATCGTTGTACCAGGTGCCGTAGATGGCATAGTGGTGAGTGCTAGCCATTTGGGCGTAACTGCTACAACTATGGCCAGTTAGGTCACATGGCTCGATATTGTCACGCACCGAAGAGGGGTACGCCTTCTTTGAGTCAAAATTAGGGGAGTAATCAGGTATCCTGGGGAACCCACTAGACAAATACAGCTCCAACGAGGGTGTACTTGCTTACTCCAGGGGAGGCTGAGCATGCTAGGAATGTGGTGAAAGGTACAATGATGTTGATTTTAAATAGAGCTGTGGTTTTATTTGATTTGGGTGCAATCCACTCCTTTATATCTGTTAATTTTGTGAAACTATGTAGGGGTGGAGACCCAAGTCATGGAAGAAGAATTATCTGTAGCCACACCATCTGGGTGTATATATTCTATAAGAGGATGTTGGAGGACTGCCCAGTGGTAATCCATGGGAAGCTACTTGTAATGACTTGCTTAATTTCATACATTTCTTTTTATAATATAATAAAACCAATATCACAAAACTCAGCAGATCATAATCCACCTCGACCCGTGGATACCAGGGATACAGCAAAAACACATAACGAAAGCCTAAGTGGTAGGAAACATACAATCATAATATCATAAATACAAAACCATCCATCACAATACCAGAGTACTACATCCATTGTATTTAGGTATATATACATCCAAAATTAAAGACCTAGGGACATTTCCCACAAAATCCAACCGTTCCTACCAAAACTTACCCTTTAGAGAGGGCAGATCAATAGTACTAAATCAGTGGAGCTTTACCCACTCTCCTATCAGGGGCTCCTGAAATGTTTATGAAATTTGGTGTGAAAAACCTCTCAATAAGGGAAATAAAATAATACTAGTGTGTGGCAACATGAGCATTTCCGTGGTATACATATAATCATAAACATAGCAAGTAAAACTGTATATCTCATTTCTAGGAAAACATGTATAATCAAAGCATAGTAGAACATATAGGATTCTCATAGCATAATTCATCTCATATATATATAATACAAAAACATCACTGGTAGGTTAGTTGGCTAATGTCATATATTACCCCCACATGACTGGGTTGTATGGCCCAAAGGCAGGACTTGACAATGGTTGGCCGACCACTACCAAGTCAAAAGTATAGTCTGTAAGTTCGATAGGTCTGCTAGACCTAGTCCATACACTAATGGTGCTCACACTTCTTAAAACCACATCGACCATCCAATCTCACACCACTCCGTACAATGACATTAACACAAATATCATGATAAATCATGAACACAGAGCATCGGTACCGTGCAACTACTAGCCTAGACCAAGCCAACTAGTTTACCCCCTTATATGATTCCTAAAAACCCCCTAAGAGAAATACTTTTGCACCTGCAGGGTTCCCCGCTCAACACCTTGAAAATGACATTTCCCAAAACTAAAGTTCAGTATTTCTATGCGTACTATGCTTTCTACAACTGTTAAGATACCAAATACAGAGTAGAAAGCCTTACCCTGGATTTGGGATGGTTTCCAACCCAGCCCTACCAATGATTCACTCTAGCAGATTTGAAGAGAACTCTCCCATGAGTGTCATGGTGGCTTTAGATCATCGAACTGGTGGAAATCCAGCATAGGAACTTAGAGAGAAGGAGGAGAAACCAAAGGAAGTGAGAGAGAGAGAGAGTTCCTACGGCAAGATTAAGCTGAAAAAATCGCGTTTAACACTATTTATACACTGGCTGATGTGGTCAATAGACAATTCGTCAATGAAATCTCTCCTCGTCAATGAAATTTAGAATCTCCCAAAACCTCTCTCGGTATTTTCTCATCGAAGAAACATACCCTCGTCGACGAGTCCAACTGTAACTTCGTTGACGAGGCTTGCTGCCTTTTTCTTTATCCCTTCCAATTTCTATTTCCTCCCTCTCTAATATTATTTAAATATTATAATTATTTCGGTTACTACACTACTACTAGCAAACTTTGTAGTATACGACATGTTAGGGTTTGATGTTATATTGGGAATGGATTAATTATTCTCTAGATATACTGTGATGGACTGTCGTAGGAAGGTGGTAGTGTTCAGACCTCCTGGGGTGCAGGAGTACGAGTTTGTGGGATTGGGTGTGCATTCGATGCTACAAATTCTATCCGCATTGCAGGCGAGGAGATTACTCTTGGAGGGATGCCTGGGGTACTTGGCTTGTGTGAGGGAACCACCGTGGGATGAGTTGAGGCTCAAGGATATTCGGGTAGTCAGCAAGTTCTTGAATGTGTTTCCATATGATTTACTTGATTTACCTCCGAATCGTGAGGTGGAGTTCGCGATAGAGTTGCTACTTGGTAAGGCACCGATCTCTAAAGCTCTGTACCAGATGGCTCCAATAGAACTTCAGGAATTGAAGGAACAATTATAGGAATTACTAGACAGGGGTTTTATTCGACCTAGTATTTCCCTTTGGGGAGCTCCAATGCTATTTGTGAAGAAGAAGGATGGGTTGATGCGTATGTGCGTTGATTATCATGGGATTAATAAGATAACTATGAAGAATCGCTACCTATTGCCTCGTATTGATGATCTCTTTGACCAACTGCAAGGTACGCATGTAATTTTGAAGATTGACCTATGGTCAGGATATCATCAGGTGAGGGTCAGATTTGAGGATGTAGTGAAGACTGCTTTCTGTACTAGATATAGCCACTATAAGTTCTTAGTCATGGCTTTTGGGTTGACGAATGCTCCAGCAGTGTTCATGGATATGATGAACAAGGTTTTCCATGAGTACCTAGACCAGTTCGTGGTGGTGTTTATTGATGATATTCTGGTATACTCAAGGAGTTCGGAAGAGCATGGGAATCATCTGAGGTTAGTATTACAGATTCGGCAAGAGAAGAAGTTGTATGCTAAGCTGAAGAAGTGTGAGTTCAAGTTGAATCAGGTTGCATTCTTAGGCCATGTGGTGTCTAAGGATGGTATCTCAGTGGATCCTAGAAAGAACGTAGTTGTGGTCGACTGGGTGAGGTCGAAGAGTGTGTATGAGGTTTGGAGTTTTTTAGGACTGGCAGGTTATTATCATCGGTTTATGGAAGCATTTTCTAAGTTGTCTAGGCCTCTGACTCGATTGACCAGGAAGGGGGTAAAGTTTGAATGGAGTAGTGATTACGAGCAATATTTTCAAGAGTTGAAGCATCGGCTAGTTACTGCTCCAGTGTTAACCATTCCTTCTGTGGATGACACTTTTGTGATTTATAGCGACGCATCTATGAAAGGTTTGGGTTGCGTGCTTATGCAGTAGGGTAAGGTAATAGCTTATGCTTCTCAGCAACTGAAGGATTATGAGGAGAATTACCCTACGCATGATCTGGAGTTGGTTGCTGTTGTATATGCACTGAAGATTTGGCGACACTATTTGTATGGTGTGCAATGTGAGATTTTCACTGATCACAAAAGCCTCATGTACTTTTTCACGCAGAAGGAGTTGAATATGAGGCAGAGACGGTGGCTTGAGTTGATTAAGGACTACGACTGCACCATCAGTTATCACCTAGAAAAAGCTAATATGGTAGCCGATGCGTTGAGTCAGAAGTCGAATCACGTGGCAGTATCTGCAGTTGTAGCTTAGCATCACATCAGACATGATCTGAAGAGCTCAGGCATAGAGTTAGTGCGTGGTAATCATCAGACTTTCCTTGCTAGTTTGGTGGTCCAACTGACTTTGTTTAAGCGTATAAAAGCCGCGCAGACTAGTGATGCAGAGTTGACAGAGGTTGTGGAAAAGGTACAACAGGGATTGGCTTCAGAGTTCAACATCTCTGAGGGAGTTGTGTTGAGGTTTGGGACCAGGCTATGTTTTTGAACAACAATGAGATCAGAAGGACAATTCTGGAGGAGGTGCATCGCTCTTTATATATGGTACATCCAGGTAGTACAAAGATGTATCGGGACTTGCGCGAGACCTTCTGGTGGAGTGGTATGAAGAGACAGATTGCTCAGTTCGTGGAGCAGTGTATGACGTGTCAGCAGGTGAAAGCTAAACATCAGAAGCCAATAGGGCCGTTACAACCCTTAGCTATTATGGTGTGGAAATGGGAGCATATTTCCATGGACTTTGTGACCTGATTGCTGGCAGTACTTCATGGGCAGAATGCTATTTAGGTGATCATGGACAGGTTGGCAAAATCTACTCACTTCTTACCAATAAAGGTTAGCTACCCTTTGAGTAGGCTAGCAGACATGTATGTGCATGAGATAGTTAGAATGCACAGGGTACCGGTGTCCATTATATCAGATTGAGACCCGAGGTTTACTTTTTGATTCTAGACAAGCTTTTAAGAAGCATTGGGGACAAAGCCTACTTTCAGTACAGTGTTCCACCCCAGACTGATGGATAGTCAGAGAGGACGATACAGATCTTGGAGGATATGTTGCGGGCTTGAGTGTTAGATTTCGATCGTAGTTGGATATAGCTTATGCCACTAGTAGAGTTCACTTATAAAAATAGCTTCCACGCTAGTGTCGGGATGGCACCGTTCGAGGCTCTGTATGGTCGGAGGTGTCGATCTCCTCTTTATTGGAGTGAGGTTGGTGAATGTAAGGTATTAGGACCTGAACTTGTGCAGTAGGCATCTGCGAAGGTAGGTTTGATATGAGAAAGGATTAAATCAGCTTAGAGTCAACAGAAGAGCTACGAAGATGTTCACCGCCGTGAGTTTGAGTTCGAGGTGGGGGGTCAGGTATTTTTCAGGATCGTTCCGATGAAAGGGGTGATGAGATTTGGGAAGAAGGGCAAGCTAATCCCGAGGTACATTGGACCATTCGAGGTTCTTAAGTGAGTGGGTCCGGTAGCCTACAGGATTGCACTACCCCCAGCACTCTCGAGGGTCCACGATGCGTTTCACGTATCCATGTTGAGGAGGTACGTGTTGGATCCTTCACATGTTATTAGCTATGAGAATGTGAAGATTAGGGATTCTTTAGCGTATGAGGAGATACCTGTTCAGATTCTGGACCATAAAGTTCAGAAGCTACGTACCAAGTACATACCTTTGGTAAAGGTATTGTGGCGGAATCACGAAGTTAAGGAAGTTTCTTGGGAATTGGAAGTAGAAATACGCTAAAAGTATCCACAGTTGTTCTAAGTTATGTGTATTACCCTACTTTGTATTGGAATAAGTGGTTGGTCTTGGGGAGTGTGTGTATTTGTGAACTCCTAAGACGATTTATGTTTGTAACCATGGTATTCCTCCGCCATAAGTGAGGGTATGTATATATGGTGACGGGGCCACGTTATGGTAGTCGCCGATTTTCTTCCTAAAGTTGAGTGTATAATTGATTTCAGTTATGAGTTATGAGTGAGAGATAGCAAATTTTGAGGATGAAATTTTTGTAAGGAGGGGAGGTTGTAAGAACCCAAACCATGATATAGGGAATTAATTAATTAAGAGAGGGGTAAATTGGTAATTAAGCAAGCTTCATCAATGAAGCCAGAGTTTGTCAACGAAGTCTTTGTAGTTCTCATCGATGAAGTGCAGACTCTCATCGACAAGGAGTGGTTAGGTCAAAAGGTTATAAATAGATATTTTCATAACTTCTGAGCTAAGAAAACTCCAATTCTCTCTTTATCTCTCTAGAAACTCAACCTACTCTCAATCTCTCTAGATTTATGTGCCATACGTTACAGGAATCGCTGATCCAACATTACCACGAGGATTAGGGAAGGATTCTCTACAAGTTTTATGGATCAGATCATTGTTTCGAGTATTCTCGAGTTTTGGCTTGAAGTCGAGATAAGGCTCGATTTTCAATTGTGTATTGTGGTATGTAGGTTTTGGAACTCAGTTCGTGGTTTAGGGGCCTTGGAGTTCGGGATTTGTCATTTGGGGAAAGGTAAGGGGATTCAGTCTATGTCGGTTATTTTTGAAATCAGACTTGGTAGAACTGTGGTCTGCAGTACTATGTGCATTTTGATTACTTATTTGGGGGGGGGGGGATCTGATGGGTAAAATTATGGGTTTTTCATGTTATAGTTTTGGGAAAATGGGGGTATTGGGTTACATCCTTGGTTTTGTTGGAAAACCGTATGTATATGGTGATTTATACTGTGTAATAGGGATGGTCGTGCCTTGACTTTATTTAAACTATATATGTGTGATAACCCGAATAATAATGGGATTTAAATAATAAAGAGGAATGGAATGGAAACAGTGACAGAAGGAGGAAGTTTGCGTTCATCGACGACAATACATTTTGGAAATAATAACCGAGGGAAAATATCAGCTCCTCGTCGATGAACATAGGGGATTCGTCATAAGAGGGCCTCGTCGACGAAGCTAGGATTCGTCAATGAGAAGCTACCCAGAGAGGGTTTTGGGGGTCTAAAATTCATCGACAAAGGTGCAGGTTCATTGACGAACTTTCTTTAGGACTCGTCGATGAGGTGGCATGTCTCGTTGACGAATCTGACCCTATAAGTAGTAGAAATCTAGATTTAAATGTAAAAATTAGGAAATATCTCACTCCCTCTCTCTCCATTTGGTTTCTTTCCCTTCTCTTTTCCATTTCGGCTCCGTCGCTCGCCGAATCGACGATCTGAAGCCACCACGACGCTCTTGGAGAAGTTCTCTGCATATCTGCCAGAGCGAATTGTTGGTGGAACTTCGTTAAAAATCATCCCTGAGTTGAGGCAAGGCTTTTTATGCCAAATTTGGTCCTACCTGAAGTTATAGAAAATGATATTCGCATGAAAATACTGAAGTTCAGTACTAAGAGTTTTCATTTTCAGGGTATTGATCTGGAAATCCTACGGGTATGAGTGCAGAATTTATAGGGGCTTTTCTCAATATCCAGGTAAGGGAATAAACTAAAGCAGTTATTTTCCATGGAAATTATTATTATGAATGAGTAAATTTATTTTCAGGAAAGCATGTATTATATATGTATATTACAAAGGAAATGCACGTTTGGGAAAATACTACTATTATGTTGAAATGTATATATATGTATGAGATGCCAGGAATTATGATTTTTAGAATACAAAGTATGGTTTTAATACAGCAAATGTGTGGCATGAATATTACTTTACATGAAATGTATTACGATATGACTTTGTTACGAATGAAGCATGTTTTCAGGAATATGAAACGTTACAGTACAAATGATGTTGAAAATACATGATAAATTGATTATTTTCAGAATGATATACATATATGAAATGATTTCGGTGCAAGGCCGTATATGTGTATGAAATGATTTCGGCACGAGGTCGTATTTATGTATGATTTCGGCACGAGACCGTATTTATGAAATGCTTGGCGAGAGGTCGTACTTATGAAACGATCGGAATGAGGCCGTATTTATGAAATGTTCGGTGCGAGGCCGTATTTATAAAACGATCGGCATGAGATCGTATTTATGAAATGTTCGGCACGAGGCCGTATTTATGAAATGATAAAAAATGCTATAGTATCATATATTATATATTATTAGAACCCGGATGTTAGTTTAGTTCAGTTTAGGAGCACAGTACCGTAGCTTATAGATTAGATATTTATGATTTGAGTGGTGCTAACCACCCCACGAGGGGGTGGGAGATGGATAGTCGATGTGGCTTTTAGTATAGTGTGGACGTCCACCTGGCAGTCCAGACCAGGGTGTGGCGGGCCCATCATACTTACAGACATTTTGACTCGGCAGTGGTTGGCCAGCCATTGTCGAGTGTCGCCTTCGGGCTACACAACCTGTCATGGGGAGTAATACATGACGTCAGCTAGCTATTCATCCTGGGTATGTTTTCAGTATTATCAGTTGTAATAGACGTTTTATGTATGATATGATTTACTAGCAAATATGAAAGTATATGATTATTCAGTACGATATGATGAACGTTTCCAGAAATATGAAATGTATTGTATATGTATAATTGCCTTAAATGTTCATGTTGCCACACAACTGTATTTAGTTTATTTTACCTTACTGAGAAGTGTCTCACCCCTGAATATAATTAATTTTTCAGGAGACCCTGAGAGACCGACGGGTCATGGCCTCTGTTGAGCTTATTGAGTTACCCCACTAGGAGGGTATGATTTTGATATAGGATCAGCAGATTTTTGTTGTATGATCCTAGGGTTATTTTGATGTTTTAGAAGTTGTATATAAATACAGTATTTTAATGATGTAGTAAACTCTGGTATTATGTTTTATGGTTGGATGATTGAGATTTTATACTTACTGCTACTTAGGTTTCCGCTGTGATTGACAGGTGTCCCCGTTACCCACAGGTTCAGGTTGACTTTTCTATTTATTATGTTACATTTTATATTAAGGAATTTGAGGTCGTTACAATTTGGTATCAGAGCCTAGGATACTAGGTTCTGTAGACTCTAGAGTGTAGCAGTAATAATACCAGAGTATAGGATAAGAGGATTTGAGGTCTGGTTTTGTAGTCTAGATGCAGGACTTCCGTGGTGGTTTATGTGATTTTCATGGGGTGACGATTTTAGGAAAGTCATGGTAAACTATCATAGGGTTGGGTATCTAGGTTGTAGGATTGAACCTTAAATTAAGATCAGGAGAGATGAATTAATTAGGAGAATATACTATATGAGATGAGTGATATGTATAGTGAAGGGGTTCTGAGTTAAGTTATTTTTTTTTCAAGATGGACCTTAGTGGCAATGTGCCCACGCCAGGGGGAGTGAGGGTGCTGGACCCTCAGGCACTGCAGGTAGTGATTTAGATGTCGTCTTACACAGCGTGCATTAGCAGGTTTTGGCAGAAATTTTCAGGAGTTCGAAGAAACAGGGTGGTCCATCGGCAAGCCACGGTAACTCGATAGAGAAGTTCATAAAGATGAATCCTCCAGCTTTCTCAGGAGGAATTGATCCTGCAGTCGCTGAAAACTAGGTGCAGGAGATGGAGAAAATATTTGCAGTGCTGCAATGTTCGGAGGAGCAGAGGGTACTATTTGCCACATATAAACTGACTAGAGAGGTCGAGAGATGGTGGTCGACGGTGAGATTATTAAAGCAGCAGAGGACTATACCTGTGGAGATGATGTGGGAGCGGTTTAAAGAAATATTCTTCGACAGGTATTTTCCAGCCTCGTCTAGGGAGGCTAAGATTGAGGAGTTCCTGAATCTAAAGTAAAGATAGCTGTCAGTGCAGCAGTACATGGCGAGGTTCATCGAGCTATCTCGCTTCACCCCGTACATCATTACAGATGAGGTGAAGAAGTTACAACAGTTTGAAAGAGGCTTGAGGACAGAAATATACAAGTAGGTATCGATACTGAAGTTGTAGGACTTCGCCGAGCTAGTTGACCGAGCCACTATAGCAGAAATTGGTGATCGATTGGAGGCCGAGGAGCAGAGACTGAAGAAGAGATCCACACCTTCCAGTTCCCAGTAGGGAGTTGGCCGTGCTTCATGGAAGAGAGGTGGCTATTATAGAGACCATAGACAGGAGACTGAGAATCGCGGTTTCTAGGGTGTGCAGCCATCTCCAGCTTGCCCATCTTGCGGGAAGAGACACTTGGGGGAGTGTCGTGCCTGGCGAGGTGTTTGCTACAAGTTTGGGGGGCCAGGAAATATGATGAGGGAGTGTCTAACATAGATTGGTGTTGCTCCTGCCCCTAGACCTGCTTGAGGAGGCTACCAGGCACCACGTGGAGGCCAACAGTGGAATATGGCCCCAGCCAGGGTTTTCGCATTGACGTCGGGTGATGCTGAGGTAGCCAACGATATGGTAATAGGTACAGTTAATATGTTTTCATTTAAAGTTATTGTACTTTTTGATTCTGGTGCCACACACTCGTTTGTGTCCTTGGGGTGTGTTAAATTGTGTGGGGTTGAAACACAATCATTAGATGTCGAGTTATTAGTGGCTACACCAACCAGGTTAGCGGTGAAATGTAGTAGGATGCTCTAGGGTGGTTCAGTTGATGTTTAGGGGAGAATTTTATCTTCTGATTTGGTGGTGCTGGATATGCACAGGTTTGACATCATCTTTGGCATGGATTGGCTAGTAGCTAATTCTGCTATTATAAACTGTCGTGCTAAAGAAGTGATATTCAGGCCTCCAAGGCAACCAGAATTCAAATTTATAGGGTCACAAGTGCAATCTTTACCTCAGATGGTCTCAGCTGTTTAGGCAAGGAGACTACTGTAGAATGGCTGTCTGGGATTCGTGGCTTTTGTGAAGGAAATGTCAGAAAATGAATTGAAGCTTATCAATACGCCTATGGTGAAAGAATTTACGGATGTGTTCCTAGATGAATTACTAGGTCTACCACATGATCATGAAGTAAATTTTCCTATTGATCTACTTCCAGGTATAGCGTCGATCTCTAAAGCACTATACAGAATGGAGCCAATAGAGTTGGCAGAATTGAAAGGTCAGTTGCAAGATTTGCTTGATAAGGGCTTCATACGTCCTAGTGCATCTCCGTGGGGAGCTCCAGTGCTGTTTGTGGAAAAGAAGGATGGGTCTATGAGGATTTGCATGGACTATAAAGAAATTAATAAAGTGACAATCAAGAATAAGTATCCTCTACCCCGTATCGATGATTTGTTCGATCAGCTCCAGAGTAGATGGGTATATTTTAAGATCGATCTCAGGTCAGGCTACCATCAGGTAAAGGTGAGAGCAGAAGATGTATCAAAGATGGCTTTTAGGACTAGGTATGGGCATTACGAATTCCTAGTTATGCCATTTGGTTTGACGAATGCTCTTACGGTATTTACGGACTTAATGAACAAAGTCTTCCACCAATACCTAGATCAGTTTGTGGTTGCTTTTATTGATGATGTACAGATCTATTCGAGGAGCTATTAGGAGCACGAGATACATTTGAGGGAGGTCTTGCAGATGCTTAGGGAGAAGAAGTTGTATGCAAAATTTAGTAAATGTGACTTCTGGCTCAAGAAAGTTGTGTTTTTGGGGCATGTTATCTCAGGAGACAGAATTTCTGTAGATCCCAGTAAGATTGAGGCGGTAGTGAATTAGGCTAGACCGAGGAATGTCCAAGAGATCAGGAGTTTCTTGGGGTTAGCTGGTTATTACTGTCATTTCGTTGAGGGGTTCTCAGCTTTATCAAGGCCTCTGACACAACTGACTAGGAAGAATTCCAAATTTGAATGGGACAATAGCTGTGAGCAGAGTTTTCAGGAACTGAAGCAGAGGTTAGTCACAGCGCTTGTATTGATCATCCCGTCTGAGGGTGAGGGTTATACTATCTACAGTGATGCCTCCTTGAAAGGACTTGGCTGTGTATTGATGCAGCATGGCAGGGTGGTGGCGTATGCATCCAGACATATGAAATAATATGAAAAGAACTACCCTACCCATGATTTTGAGTTGGCTGCAGTGGTACACGCATTGAAAATTTGGAGGCATTATCTGTACAGTGAACAGTGCGAGATTTTCTCCGACCACAAGAGTTTAAAGTATTTCTTCACCCAAAAGGAATTGAATATGAGATAGATGAGGTGATTAGAGTTGATTAAGGATTTTGACTATACTATCAGTTACCACCCAGGGAAAGCAAACGTGGTAGCTGATGCACTGAGCAGGAAATCTGGGGAATCAGCATTGGCAGCTATGGAGATCCAGCATCTGATCATGATGGATCTAGAGAGATTCGACATTGAATTGATTAAGAGTAATACTCCAGTGTGTATCGCTAGTTTAGTGGTGCAACATATGCTACAAGAAAGAATTAAAGCTGCTCATAAGGAAGACCTAAAATTAGTAGAGGTGATGGAGAGAGTGCAGTGTGGTGAGGGAGAGGAATTCTACATTTCAGATGATGGAGCTTTGCGGCTCCATTCCATATTATGCGTTCCTGCCAATACTAACATTAGGAGGACTATTTTAAAAGAGGCTCACAGATCCTTGTATACGAATCATCCCGGTAGTACGAGAATGTACAGGGATCTGCGAGAGTTTTACTGGTGGAGTGGTATGAAGAGGGAGATTGCGGAATATGTAGCCCAGGGCTTGACATGCTAGTAGGTAAAAGCTGAGCACCAGAAGCCGGCAGGCTAGTTGTAGCCACTATTTATCCAAGAGTGGAAGTGGGATCATATATCCATGGATTTTGTTTTAGGGCTGCCGTCGACATCACATAGCCAGAATGCGATTTGGGTGATAGTAGACCGGTTGACTTAGTTCGCCCCCTATCAAGATCAGCTATCACCTCAGCCTATTGGAAGAGATTTACGTCCAGGAGATAGTTCGTTCTCATAGGGTGCTAGTATCCATAGTATCAGATCGAGACTCGTATTTCACGTCACGGTTCTGGAGAAGCCTATAGGAAGCTTTAGGGTCTTAGCTATCTATAAGCACGACATTTCATCCTCATTAAGATGGGCAGACTGAGAGGACAATACAGATACTAGAAGATATGCTCCGAACATGTGTATTAGACTTTGGGGGTAGTTGGACTCAGTTCATGCCGCTCGTAGAGTTTGCGTATAATAACAGTTACTAGTCCAGTATTGGCATGACACCATTTGAAGCACTGTACGATAGGAGATGTCGATCTCCTTTGTATCGGGATGAGATGGGTGAGCGGCGAGTTGTGGGGCCAGAGCTGGTACAACAGGCATATGATAAAGTTTGGCCTATCAGGGAGAGAATCAGTGTAGCTCAGAGCTGACAGAAGAGTTATACCGACAATCGTCGTAGGAATTTGAAGTTCGATGTGGGTAATCACGTATTTTTAAAGATAGCTCCATTAAAAGGAGTTATGAGGTTTGGTAGGAAGAGTAAACTTAGCCTTAAGTTTATCAGTCCATTTGAGATTTTATAGAAAGTGGGGTCGGTGGCCTACAAGCTAACTTTGCCACCTACACTATCCAGGATGCACGACATATTTCACGTATCTATGTTGAGGAAATATGTCCCAGATCCTTTTCATATTATCAGCTGCGGTGAGTTAGAGTTTAGTGATTCGCTACTCTATGAGGAGATACCGGTGCAGATTCTGGATAGAAAGGAACATGAGCTATGTAATAAGAAGATTTCGCTCGTAAAAGTTCTATGGAGGAATCACGCAGTAGAAAAGGCTTCTTGGGAACTCGAGGAATAGATCAGATAGAAATATCCGCAATTGTTCCAAGAAGTCCATATGTGATTAAGAAATGTGAGTAAATACGTAATGTTTCTTTTGCAGGTACATGTAATATTCTAGTAGTAAGAGGTATTTTAGTTTTGGGGGAAATTTTCTTTTGACATATGTAATCTCCTAGGAGTTAAAATATAAGCACGGTATTCCTCCACCATAAGTGAGGGTAAGTAATAAAATAAGTAGACCATTTTTCCTAATAAGGGATGATGAATTATATGAATAGTAAACCTCGAGGACAAAATTTTATAAGGAGGGGAGAATGTGACAACCCGAATAATAATGAGATTTAAATAATTAAGAGGAAGGGAAATGGAAATAGTGACAGAAGGAGGAAGTTCGCGTTCGTAGACGACAATGCATTTTGTAAATAATAATTGAGGGAAAATATCAAGGTCTCGTCGACGAACACAGGGGATTCGTAGACGAGGGTATAAGAAGGCCTCGTCGACGAAGCCAGGATTTGTCGATGAAGGTGCAGGTTCATCGACAAACTTTCTTCAGGACTCGTCGACGAGGTGACGTGTCTCATTGATGAATCTGACCTTATAAGTAGTAGAAATTCGGATTTAAACGTAAAAAATTAGGAAATATTTCACTCCCTCTCTCTCTCCATTCGATTTCTCTCCCTTCTCTTTTCCATTTCGGCTCTATTGCTTGCCGGATCGACGATCTGAAGCCACCACGACGCTCATGGAGAAGTTCTCTGCATATCTGTTGGAGCGGATCGTTGGTGGAACTCCGTTAAAAAACATCCCTGAGTTGAAGTAACGCGTTTTATGCCAAATTTGGTCCTACTGCAGTTATAGGAAATGATATTCACATAAAAATACTAAAGTTTAGTACTTAGAGTTTTCATTTTCAGGGTAATGATCAGGAAATCCTATGGGTGTGAGTCCAGAATTTATAGGGGTTTTTCTCAGTAGCCAGGTAAGGGAATAAACTAAAGCAGTTATTTTCCATGGAAATTATTATTATGAGTGAGTAAATTTATTTTTCAGGAAATCATGTATTATATATGAATATTACAAAGGAAATGCATGTTTGGGAAAATACTACTATTATGTTGAAATGTATATATTTGTATGAGATGCCAGAAATTATGATTTTTAGAATACAATGTATGGTTTTAATACAAAAAATGTGTGGCATGAATATTACTTTACGTCAAATGTATTACAATATGACTTTGTTATGAATGAAGCATGTTTTCAGGAATATGAAACGTTACAATACAAATGATGTTGAAAATACATGATAAATTGATTACTTTCAGAATAATATACATATATGAAATGATTTCGGCGCGAGACCTTATATGTGTATGAAATGATTTTGGCATGAGGCCATATTTATGTATGATTTCAGCACAAGGCCGTATTTATGAAATGTTCGGCGCAAGGCCGTATTTATGAAATGATGAAATATGCTATAATATCATGTATTATATGTTGTCAGAACCCGGATGTTAGTTTAGTTAAGTTCAGGAGCACGGTACCGTAGCTTATAGATCAGATATTTATGATTTGATTGGTGCTAACCACCCCATGAGGGGGTGGGAGATGGATAATCGATGTGGCTTTTAGTAGAGTATGGATGTCCACCTGGAAGTCCAGACCAGGGTGTGGCGGGCCCATCGTACTTATAGACATTTTGACTCGGTAGTGGTTGGCCAGCCATTGTCGAGTCTCGCCGTTGGGCTACACAACCCGTCATGGGGGGTAATACATGACGTCAGCTAGCTATTCATCCTGGGTATGTTTTCAGTATTATTAGTTATAATAGACATTTTATGTATGATATGATTTACTAGCAAATATGAAAGTATATGATTATTCAGTATGATATGATGAACATTTTTGAAAATATGAAATGTATTATATATGTATAATTGCCTTAAATGTTCATGTTGCCATAGAAATGTATTTAGTTTATTTTTCCTTACGAGAAGTGTCTCACCCCCCCGAATATAATTAATTTTTCAGGAGACCTTAAGAGACCGGCAGGTCATGGCCGCCGTTGAGCTTATTGAGTTACCCCACTAGGAGGGTAAGATTTTGGTTTAGGATCAGGAAATTTTTGTTGTATGATCCTAGGGTTATTTTGATGTTTTGGAAGTTGTATATAAATACAGTATAGTAATGATGTAGTAAACTCTGGTATTATGTTTTATGGTTGGATGATTGAGATTTTATACTTACTGTTGCTTAGGTTTTCGCTCTGATTGATAGGTGTCCCCGTTACCCCCGGGTTTGGGTTGAATTTTCTATTTATTATGTTACATTTTATATTAAGGAATTTTAGGTCGTTACAACATGTTTGGAAAATCATGATTTTTTATTACCAAATAAGTGTGGTTTGTCTAGTTATATGAGCATGCATGGTTGTGTTTTTGTGGAATGCAATCAAAACTGGGTTCTGAGTTGTTCCAGGTACTGAGAGTGTCCGGCTCTATATCCGAGGGCGTATGAAATCGCTAGCCATGTTTGGCAAGAGTTTCCCGCTCTATATCCGAGGGCGTGAGCTTTACCTGCTGATTACTGAAGGGTGTGGATCCACCAGTTAGTATTGGTACGATACCATGGGAGCAGGGTTCACCATGTGTCAGGGACGCCATGTAATGCGAGTCAGCTATGGGTTGAAGGGTGTGATGACACCGGGTTGATCATGTGTGTGCGTGCGTGTATGCACTGTTTTGAAACTAGTACTAGAACTGCATTTAACTGTATATGTTTTGTTGTCATGATATGTATCTGCCTTACTGAGAGGTGTCTCACCCCTGCTGTACATACATATTTTTCAGGTCCTTTGGGTAACCGGAGCTAGCTTCCCGGCATAGGAGCATAGTGGTCGGTGTACTATGAGAAGTACCTGGGCAAGTCCTAAGCTTATGCTGGGTGGTATTTTGGGAGTTTTGGCTGCCACTTGGGTTTGTGCTGTATTTTGTGGAGTCAAACTCCTTTTTTCTTCCACTATATATTAGTGATATTTATGGATGTGTTAGGATGCTTGGAAACCCCACGGGGTCGAACCCTTATTCATCATACTACATCTTGGTATTGTATGATACATGAATAGGTTAGGTTACTTTTTCACCCTTGGGTCCCATTGTCGGGTTCGGGGTGTGACAACATAGGCATAGTTTCACTTATATATAACAATTCAAGAAAAACTGCACAAGATGTCTAAAACCCTTAAACATATTTTATTAAACCTAAGACATCTTAAAATAGATCAGAAACCATTTCTAAAATAAAGATAAGGACCTTTTTACTTTGGCACAAACTTAGTAGAATTAAATTAGAAAAGTAAAAGGGCCTCATTGACGAACATAGGGGGTTTTGTTGATGAGAAGAACACAGGACCTCGTCGACGTACACAGGGTACTCGTCGACGAGAAGATACGGAGAACACCAAAAAGTTTAGAGCACCCTCGTTGACGAATATAGGGTATTTGGTGACGAAGTCTGCTCACATTTCATCGACGTACGCAAGGTACTCGTCGACGAAGAGAAACCGAGACCTATCAAAATTTAGAACTACTACCTTGTCGAAGAACATAGGGCTTCATCGAGGAAGGTACTTATGGGACTCGTTGACAAAGGCGCGACCTTGTCGATGAACATCGGGCTGCAGGTGGCATTTAATGTGCCAGAATGGCTAGTTTTCATCTTGTCTCATATCAATAAATGCCCAATGGCTCTCCAGTGCCCAACTTGCCCCTTTGGCCTTTAAAATATGTCTTATGCATTAACTTCAAAGTAGCGTAGCTCATTAGTTGTTGAAAACATTCATTGTGCATTTACTCTAGGGTTTCATTGTGCAATCACTTGCCCTCTTGCTCTTGATTTTGTTTACACTCCATTGACAAAGAGGAAATAGTGTGAGGATTAAATTGAGATATATAGCTCAGGAGGAGCATTTTAGATTGTATTTACCTTTCTTCAAACTACTTGTATTGTAAGGCTCTTTGTGGGCCATTATGAGGTGTCTCTAGGTGAGCACCATTGTAAGAGCTCTCTGTGAGCAGCTGATTGTGTTGGTTTCTCCGTCAGAAAGAGGATCACATAGTGGATTTGGGGAATCCTTGAGTTGGTCTCAAGGCATGGACGTAGGCATGGTGCCGAACCACGTTAATATCACTGCGTTATGTTTCTCTTCTCTTTTCTCTCTTGTGTTGCTCAGCCATTACTATTTGCTTAATTTACACACTGCGATGTAATACTCTTAGTCTTGCCAAGAAATTTGTGTGATTGTAGAAGAAACTTGCATATTCATGAAAAATGTCTATTCACCCCCCCTCTAGACACATATCTAGGCCAACAACAGGTGTTGGCACTTCAAAGTTCGAGGTGGAGAAGTTTGATTGGCGGAACAACTTTAGTTTGTGGCAGAGCACGGTGAAGATAGATGATTTCAAAGATGATGATTAGACCGAATTAGAGATGAAGACAGTCAGTACAATCCGATTGTGTCGGACAAATGAAGTCAAATATTTGGTGTTAGACGAAACCTCACCAATGGAGCTTTAGAAGAAATTGGAGCAAAGGTATATGTTGAAGTCCCTTACCAATAAGTTGTTTCCGAAGAAGAAACTTTATTAAATTCGAATGAATGAGGGAAGTAGTCTTTTTGATCACATAAATGATTACAATAAGATTTTGACCCAATTGTTGAGCCTCGAACTAAAAATTGATGAAGAGGATAAAGCGCTTCTACTTTTATCATCTCTACCAGCTTCATTTGATGGTTTGGTAATTGCATTGCTCATGAGGAAGGATACCTTGAAGTTGGATGATGTGATGGCATCACTTCAAGATTCTGAGACGTTAAGAAAGCCAATTGTGACATCTTGTGAGCAAGCTTGGGTGGCTAATAATGAGAGAAAAGGAAGAAGCAAAGATCAAAAGCTCGGAGGTAAACAATGGCATTCAAAATCAAGAGGACAAGATACGAGCGAGGTCGTACGTTATTGGTGTGATAAAAAGGGGCACTTCAAGAGGGACTGTGAAGATCGAAAATGATACGAAGATGAAAAGAAGACACGAGATGGTGTCAATGTATCGGAGTTTGCCACATGGCATGGTAATGATGAGGTCCTTGTAATGGCGAGCAGCTTACATCGACAAAACCGAAGAAATGTGCAGTGTTGATACTGCAAGAAGTATGACCATATGAAGAGGGAGTTCCGAAAATTGATGAGAAAGAACATAAATGTTCATGACAGTCCAAAAATGATGGATGGGTTTTGGACTCTGGGAGTTCAGTTCATGTTTGTTTTAAGAAAGAATTTTTCCATTCGTTCAAAGAAGTTTGTGGTACGGTATCACTCGGTGATGGGTCTTCATGCAATGTTAGAGGGATTGGATCTATGAAGCTGAAGATGTTTATTGGAGCAGTTCGTATTTTGGATGACGTAACTTCATTCTAAGGATGCGAAGAAATTTGATCTTCCTTAGTCGGTTGGATTCTAAGGGTTGTCAAATCTATGTCACAGGTGGAGCTATGGAGGTGACCTGAAGTAACTCAATGATATTTATTGGGAAGGAGTCTCGCGGGCTATATCAATTGATTAGAACCACAGTGGTTGGTGGTTTGACCTTGGATGATGATAGCGGCACGTCGTCAGAAATGAACAGACGAGTTCAGTTTGCCGATGAAGAAGGCGGTGCTCTTTGCATGGTTTAGACATTTGAACCAAGCTATGATGATTTGCCTTGATCAAGTTTGTATGGAAGTGGAGTTGTGTACTTGGGAGTTGATACTCGCCAAGGTGGAGATTGTTAAGGTGTGGCTCATATTGGAGTCGGCAGCCATAGCACCTAGCCGCAATCGTTGACGATAGAGATGGATGGCCACCAAACAGCTGCCTACCATGTTGACTTTGTAGCTGCCTTGTTTGATTGTCCCCCTCCCATATGTGTATATATATGAGTATAATTGTGAGTGGCAAGGTGGTGAGTTGTGTGGCTGTTTGTGTGTGCAGCAAAAAGCTGTGAGGTGTGTGTGCAGAGAGAGGGAGTTCTAGAGTGCGGTGTGTTGTGTGAGGCAGCGTGTGTTGTAGAGATAGAGAGAGTAGAGTTGAGGGTAGTAGCCTCCTCCTCATTATAATTCTCCATGTTTATAGTGATTGTGTGCTCTCCTATGGACATCATAGTGGACTGAACCATGTAAATTTGGTCTCGTATTTTTTGTTGTGTAATTTTGCTTGTGCGATTGTTGCTCGTAGATCACTTCCCAACACTTCGTTGTGGTATGCTTGGTTTTGTGTGGTCAAAGTGGGTCTTATCTGCTATGTGTGCTCAAAACCAACTTTGACAAAATGAGTGAGAATATTTACGTCTATGATTCCTCCTAGGATACTGAAACTTTGATTCTGTGGTTGCAGCTTCCTGTTGAATCTGGAGTGCTGTTCTGTGTCTTAGTATAAGCGCTCTTTTATGACTATGTGTGCCGCCTGATTTTGTAGAGTTCATATGTTATATATTCCTAATACCCATGTGGGTTGATTGTAGTGTATAGGGGATGGTTTTGATGGCATCTACAAAGAGAGCTTCAGCTGATACTGTTAACATAAAGATCACAGCCATCAAATTAGTTGGATCCTTCAACTACCTGTGTGTGTATATTAATGTGAAAGGAAGGTCCAATTATTTTTTGCATTGTCCTCTGTCTCTAGACTCGGATTATGAAGATATGGATGAAAGAGAATGACATATTGCTTGTGTGGTTGTAGAATAGAATGAAGCCACAAATTGCTACAAATGTGATGTTTCATAGAACGAGCAAGACTGTATGGGATAATCTTCATGAAAGCTTATGACAGGCTAAAAATCAAACTCATGTTTTTGAATTATATGAGAAGTTTTAAAAATATGACCAAGAAGGTAGGTCCATTAGTAAATGCTATGGTACTTTGATGGGTATGTGTGAGGAACTCAATGTATATTAACCAGCTTTGATGTTGAGTTGATTAAGAGGGAAAGGGCTGAGTTTTTGGCTGCCAAGTTTTTCTCTAGAATGAGACCTTAGCTTCAACCCATCCATTATCAAATTCTTGTGGGTGAATCCATACTACCCATAAATGAAGCATATGCTAGAATCCAACATATCACCACAGATGGCTCTCAATCTAAGCTTTTTCCCATGGTAGCTCAGTCATGCTTAGCAGTGGCCTCCAACTACGACAAGGAAGTGTTAAGAGGATGAGGATGGGGTTTGGTAAGTGGTCGGAGTAGAGGTAGTGTATTAGGATGAGGAATTTGGTGTGATGATTCTCACATTTTCACACATTGTTGTAAGGAAACCCATGGTTCCATGTGAAATTGACTTGGGCCAATAGATATTTTGCCGAGGGTGATTCCAATGTTGAAACTTCAAGTGCACCTAGCCATTGTATTGGGGATTTAAGCCATTCTATTGGGGGATTTGAGTACATCATCTATTATGTCATGAAAATGGTATAACAATCTTGTACACATGGTTCAACAACTCAAAACTCAGTATTTTACTTGTAATGCTATTGTGGCCCATTTAGGTGTAGATGGTTTTCTTGCTTCTTCATTCTCTTTAATGTGTTATTGATTCTAGTGCTTCCCATATGATATGTAATCCTAATTTATTTTGGCTCTTCAAGCCCACAACATGACACTTAGGTTAGGTATAGTGGTGGTTTAGTTACACCTGTTTCTCATTGTGTTGAATTTGTTCAAAATGAGCTTCAATCTTCTTGCTTTTTCCAAAGGAATTATTCATCAAACGCCATGTATCTATGAATAGAGTAGCTAAAAGAAAAAAATAGGCATTTACTTGACATAGCAGTGTCTCTACTACTTCATGTGGATGTTCCTAAAAAAATTTTAGAATGATGTTGTTTTTACAAGTTGTTTTGTTCTCAACAACACACTTTCCAGCTTTTTAGGGGGACAAAGTCCCTTCTCCATCATGTACCAGAACACCTTTATCGTGTCTTGTGTCTTTGGGTGCACATCTTTTGTTCATGCTCCACATACTTGTCAAGATAAGTTATCTCCTTATGTTGTTAAATATATCTTATACTTGAAAACTTAGAAAGATTATAGATTGTTAGTCTTGGTGGGTACATCATCATGTTTATTATGTTTTGATGATATTAACCTATGTGTTATTCTTAGTGTTTTCAATATTTGCAGGTCATGTTTAGTACTGGTTTAAGTGGCAGTTACATGAAGTACTAGATCAAAGGCAAAGATCGGACTGAGTAGACATCAAGAAGGAAAGATTAGATGGACACTCACTCAAAAAGGACTCAAGCACAACCAACAAAATTTTAATTCTTAAATTATATATAACAAGGGTTTTGTGAGGTAGGAACATTTTATAACTCTTGCAGGTTTGTTTCTTACTTGATTTTTGAGCAAGAGTTGAGCAATTGCATATGCATATTAGGACACTTGAGTATTAGGATATCACCTAAAGTCACAACCTGAACATTCATAGTTTTCAAATATAAAACAAAGAGTTTGTCAAACGAATCCTAAACTCAAATATGTTTTCATAAAGGAAAAGTTTTTAACATCGTGGTTTTATAAACTTCTTCATACTTTGTCCCAATTTTTTCAAAACATGTTTTATGTCCTAAAAGCCTCAAGAAAGTCAAGTATATTTTTATAAAGGACAGAGTAGCATATAAGATATCAAAATGAGCTTTCAAATGTGTTTTCATAAATAATATATCTTATATTCGAAATAAATTTCATAAGGACAAGTTTTAAATTATATTAGTGTTATAATCTTTTAAAAACTTGGTCCTAGTTGGGTTTAAAATCTCAGTTATGCATCTATCAAGTTTCCTGTACACCCTTTAGTATTTGGAGCATAAATTTTGCTAAAAAAGTCCAAAAAAGACTTTCTTGGTGTCCCTGGAAAGTTAAGAAAATATCCCATAACATTCATGTTCATGACTTTTTCTAAATCAGGGCACTTGTCAATGATTGGGTGCAACTCGTCGATGAGTCCAGGAAAAATGTTTACGATTGCTGGCAAAGTGCCACTAGTTGATGAGACACATCGTGAATGATACAATAATGGCTAGAAAACGGCTAGTCTCTTTTGGGAATTGCTTCCAACAGTCCAATAATGGTTAGTAAGGGTTTTTGGTTATACAAGTCCACAAACTTTTTTAGTATGATTTTTTATCATTCTTAGTGAAAAACATCTTTGATTACAAAACCTAAGCACTTTGCATCTTAGTTCTTCATTTCAAGTGCTCAAGTCTCTCTTGTTCATTTATCTTGTGTGAATCATTACTTGAGAGATTAAGTGTGAGGTTTGTTTTGCATTTGCAATCAGCTCATTTGAGGAGCATTGCGTGTAAATCATCTTTTTGTTGTAAAGGTTCTTTGTGAACCATTTGTTGAAGGTTCTTGGTGAATCGAAGGCTCTTGGTGAGCGGGTAGGGATTTTTTCCCGAGTTGTAAGGCTTTCTCCGCTAGTGAAAAATATTATAGTGGATTGTGGAATCCTTGGCTTGGTGCTAAGGCGTGGACGTAGGCTTGGTGCCGAATCATGAAAAAATACCAATGTTAAGCTTTTTCTCCCTTCACTCTTTTATTTTTGTCTTGTGCTTGATTTGCTTCATAAATTGTGATATAATTTCTTGCAATCTCGCCAAGAGTTTTATTTTGTAGAGAAAACCCAAATACGTGAAAAGAGTCTATTTACCCCCCCCCTCTAACTCTATATACTCTCGGGTGAGACGTTTAACATAGATGTTATAGTCCATACATCTTTTGTGGGAAATATATTAGCACAGAAGTCACCTTTTTTTTTCTCGTTTGGGTGGGGGGGAGGGGGCACCCTATATCTCTGATGTAGGGTCCTTGGATAAATCTATTTTGAGTATATCAACAATTTATGATCGCGTTGATGCTCTTATTCCTACTATTATCCATTCTAGAAATTTTCTACTTCTAAATATAGCAATTGCTAACCCAAAGAAACAATTAAGGGTTTATGAATGACAGAAAACAAGCATAAACATCACTACCACCATGTAGCCATTTCTTCTACCCATCATTGTTTTGACTTCTTGTTATGGAGATTCATCTCAAGGTGACTTGGATTTGCCCATTGCTCATCAGAAAGGTGCTCAAACACATGATATGCGATCCTTTGTTGCTTATCCTATTGGGTGTTATCATTTATATTTTCACCTTCGTAGTCCTATGCGTTCTTTTGGCATGTATCATTTATATTCCTTCTTCACATGTTGAAGCCCTTGCTAATCTTGGGTGGAAGCATATAATGGACATAGAAATGGATGCCTTGACCACTCGAGGAACATGGAACTTGGTGGATATTCCTCCTGGTAAGGAATTGGTTAAGTGACATTGAGTCGAAATTATTAGATATCTTCTTGATGGTTCTATTGAATGGCTTAAGGCTAGAGTGGTTTCTAAGGGGTACATTCAAACATATGGTATTAATTATCTTTAGACCTTCTTTCCTATTGCTCGACTAATTTCTTTTTTCATGCATTGCTTTTGTTGGTAGTTAAGTTTGATTGCTCTTTATACCGGTTGTAGAAAGAGGTATACAGGAAGCAACCTCTTAGTATGCTACTCAGGGGAAGGAGGGTTTGTATGTAGGTTGCATAAGGTTATTTATGGTTGAAGCAATTTCCTTAAGCCTGGTTTGATTAGTTTAGTGTGATGGTCTCTACATTTGGCTTTAGTACTTCTTGTAGTTGATGATATTGTCATTACTAGCATTGACTAGAGTGGGATTGCATATGTTAAGTGTGGCTTTAAGCTAAATTTCAAATCTAGGACTTGGATACTCTGCATTACTTTCTTGGAATTGAGATTATATGGTATAGGAAAGGGTTGAATCTATCTCAGTGAAAATATTCTTTGGACTTGCCATGGGGGGACTAGCTTGTTGAGAGCTAAACTAGTTGATAATCCTATGGATCCTAACATGAGATGGTCCAAGGATGTAAGACTAAACTTTGAAGACAAACTTTGATGTTGGAAGTTGGTTGGCAAGTTGATCTACTTGACTGCCGCTAGACATGATATATCTTTTGCAGTGGGGGTGATGAAACAATTTATTGAAAATCCCAAACAATCACATTGGGATGTTGTTTGTAAGATTTTATGGCATCTTTAAGGCACTTTAAAAATTATATAAATGTAATAAAAAGTATGAGAGCATTGGATACTTTGATGTAGATTGGGTTGTCCATATTATGAGGAGGTAATCTTGTTACCTAGCATAGTAAAAAACAAAATGCAGTAGCAAGATCTAGTGCTGGAGTAGAATACCAAGCTAAGGCTCATATGTGAGCAAGCATATGTGGTTGAAATTTCTTAGGACAGAGGTGGGAGTCCTAGCCAACGATAATTTTTATGATAATCAAACATCCATTTATATCGCTAGCAATCTAGAATTTCATAAGAGGACAAAACACATTGAAATTAACTACCATTTTGTAATGGGTTT
Organism: Malania oleifera; assembly: GCF_029873635.1. NCBI lineage: Eukaryota > Viridiplantae > Streptophyta > Magnoliopsida > Santalales > Ximeniaceae > Malania > Malania oleifera. The sequence continues at coordinate 29,334,388 of NC_080428.1, read as the reverse complement.
GTTGAAAAAGGTAGCGGGGACTTTCTTTGTGAAACCGGTGGATCTATTAGGTGATGTTTTCTTAAGGCCTTTATTTAAGCTCGCCCTGTCTAATGGGTGTAACAAGTTAGGTTCGGTGATATTTATACACCTCTAGCTTGTGGGGTGAGTCTTAGCAAAAAAGGATGTTATTTTAGTACTTAGGTTGTGTGAGTGGGGGTATTTTTATCTTATCTTTTATTTTTTATTTTTTTTATTAATAGCTAAGAGGGTAGATCTAGAGCTGTATGTAAGGCCCCAGGAAACCTGCTGACTGGTTTTTTCTTCCCCTCTTTACTTCTCTTCATCTCTAACCTTAAGTGTTGTATTTTCTTCTCTAATTCTTCAATTTATTTCAGACTTAAGACATATATTAAGAAAGAGAACAGATAGAATTACAACCAACCCAGGAGTGGACGAGATCTCATAACAGAGACATTGAGAAATCAAAATAAAAAACAAAGTAATAAAAAAAAAAAAAAAAAACTAGCACATCCTAATTAAGAAAACCTTCTTTTATCTATTCGTATTATAATAGAGCTATATAATTTTGCTAATTCCTGTTGATCTTTAGTCACTTTTCTTTCAGCTCTATCCAATCAAACTTTATTCCTTCCAAGACAGTCCCATATCATTTAGAAGTTTTTGAGCACAAACATCCTGCATATTGACCTCCTCCACAGGAGTAGGTATATATCCCATCCCTGCATGATTCACAACCAAGTCTACACCCAATCTCCCCTCCTAAAACATAGATAGCCCCTCCAAACCTTCAAGTGGAGGAGGCATATAAGAAATATCCCAAGAGTGTTATTAACATATACTGTTTTAGTTAGTTTAGCTAATTGTTAGATTAGTTGTTAATTCACTTCTTAATTCAGTTTTTCAGTTGAGTTAGCTCATGTACACTGATACTCTATATATTCATTCGGTAATCAATTCCGGAATAATACAATTTTATTTTAGTATGTTATATTCATTTGGCGAAAAAGGATGTTATTTTAGTACTTAGGTTGTGTGAGTGGGGGTATTTTTATCCTTAAATTTTTTATTTTTTTTATTTTTTTTATTAATAGCTAAGAGGATAGACCTAAAGCTATATGTAAGACCCACGAAACCTGCTGGCTGGTTTTTTCCTCGCCTCTTTACTTCTCTTCATCTCTAACCTTAAGTGTTGTATTTTCTTCTCTGATTCTTCAATTTATTTCAGACTTATGACATATATTAAGAAAGAGAACAGACAGAATTACAACCAACCCAGGAGAGGACGAGATCTCATAACAGAGACATCGAGAAATCAAAATAAAAAACAAAGTAATAAAAAAAAAAAAAAACTAGCACATCCTAATTAAGAAAACCTTCCTTTATCTATTCGTATTATAATAGAGCTATGTAATTTTGCTAATTCATGTTGATCTTTAGTCACTTTTCTTTCAGCTCTATCCAATCAAACTTTATTCCTTCCAAGACAGTCCCATATGATTTAGAAATTTTTGAGCACAAACATCCTGCATATTGACCTCCTCCACAGGAGTAGGTATATATCCCATCCCTGCATGATTCACAACCAAGTCCACACCCAATCTCCCCTCCTAAAAGATAGATAGCCCCTCCAAACCTTCAAGTGGAGGAGGCATATAAGAAATATCCCAAGTGTGTTATTAACATATACTGTTTTAGTTAGTTTAGCTAATTGTTAGATTAGTTGTTAATTCACTTCTTAATTCAGTTTTTTAGTTGAGTTAGCTCATGTACACTGATACTCTATATATTCATTCGGTAATCAATTCCGGAATAATACAATTTTATTTTAGTATGTTATATTCATTTGGCAAAAAAGGATGTTATTTTAGTACTTAGGTTGTGTGAGTGGGGGTATTTTTATCCTTAAATCTTTTATTTTTTTTATTTTTTTTATTAATAGCTAAGAGGATAGACCTAGAGCTATATGTAAGCCCCACGAAACCTGCTGGCTGGTTTTTTCCTCGCCTCTTTACTTCTCTTCATCTCTAACCTTAAGTGTTGTATTTTCTTCTCTGATTCTTCAATTTATTTCAGACTTATGACATATATTAAGAAAGAGAACAGACAGAATTACAACCAACCCAGGAGAGGACGAGATCTCATAACAGAGACATCGAGAAATCAAAATAAAAAACAAAGTAATAAAAAAAAAAAAAACTAGCACATCCTAATTAAGAAAACCTTCCTTTATCTATTCGTATTATAATAGAGCTATGTAATTTTGCTAATTCATGTTGATCTTTAGTCACTTTTCTTTCAGCTCTATCCAATCAAACTTTATTCCTTCCAAGACAGTCCCATATGATTTAGAAATTTTTGAGCACAAACATCCTGCATATTGACCTCCTCCACAGGAGTAGGTATATATCCCATCCCTGCACGATTCACAACCAAGTCCACACCCAATCTCCCCTCCTAAAAGATAGATAGCCCCTCCAAACCTTCAAGTGGAGGAGGCATATAAGAAATATCCCAAGTGTGTTATTAACATATACTGTTTTAGTTAGTTTAGCTAATTGTTAGATTAGTTGTTAATTCACTTCTTAATTCAGTTTTTTAGTTGAGTTAGCTCATGTACACTGATACTCTATATATTCATTCGGTAATCAATTCCGGAATAATACAATTTTATTTTAGTATGTTATATTCATTTGGCAAAAAAGGATGTTATTTTAGTACTTAGGTTGTGTGAGTGGGGGTATTTTTATCCTTAAATCTTTTATTTTTTTTATTTTTTTTATTAATAGCTAAGAGGATAGACCTAGAGCTATATGTAAGGCCCCACGAAACCTGCTGGCTGGTTTTTTCTTTGCCTCTTTACTTCTCTTCATCTCTAACCAACCCAGGAGTGAACGAGATCTCATAAGAAAGACATCAAGAAATCAAAATAAAAAACAAAGTAATAAAAAAAAAAAAAAAACTAGCACATCCTAGTTAAGAAAACCTTCCTTTATCTATTCGTATTATAATAGAGCTATGTAATTTTGCTAATTCCTGTTGATCTTTAGTCACTTTTCTTTCAGTACTATCCAATCAAACTTTAGTCCTTCCAAGACAGTCCCATATCATTTAGAAGTTTTTGAGCACAAACATCCTGCATATTGACCTCCTCCACAGGAGTAGGTATATATCCCATCCCTGCATGATTCACAACCAAGTCTACACCCAATCTCACCTCCTAAAAGATAGATAGCCCCTCCAAACCTTCAAGTGGAGTAGGCATATAAGAAATATCCCAAGTGTGTTATTAACATATACTGTTTTAGTTAGTTTAGCTAATTGTTAGATTAGTTGTTAATTCACTTCTTAATTCAGTTTTTTAGTTGAGTTAGCTCATGTACACTGATACTCTATATATTCATTCGGTAATCAATTCCGGAATAATACAATTTTATTTTAGTATGTTATATTCGTTTGGCAAAAAAGGATGTTATTTTAGTACATAGGTTGTGTGAGTGGGGGTATTTTTATCCTTAAATATTTTATTTTTTTTATTAATAGCTAAGAGGATAGACCTAGAGCTATATGTAAGGCCCCACGAAACCTGCTGGTTGGTTTTTTCTTCGCCTCTTTACTTCTCTTCATCTCTAACCTTAAGTGTTGTATTTTCTTCTCTGATTCTTCAATTTATTTCAGACTTATGACATATATTAAGAAAGAGAACAGACAGAATTACAACGAACCCAGGAGTGGACGAGATCTCATAACAGAGACATCGAGAAATCAAAATAAAAAACAAAGTAATAAAAAAAAAAAAAAAAAACTAGCACATCCTAATTAAGAAAACCTTCCTTTATCTATTCGTATTATAATAGAGCTATGTAATTTTGCTAATTCATGTTGATCTTTAGTCACTTTTCTTTCAGCTCTATCCAATCAAACTTTATTCCTTCCAAGACAGTCCCATACCATTTAGAAGTTTTTGAGCACAAACATCCCGCATATTGACCTCCTCCACAGGAGTAGGTATATATCCCATCCCTGCATGATTCACAACCAAGTCTACACCCAATCTCCCCTCCTAAAAGATAGATAGCCCCTCCAAACCTTCAAGTGGAGGAGGCATATAAGAAATATCCCAAGTGTGTTATTAACATATACTGTTTTAGTTAGTTTAGCTAATTGTTAGATTAGTTGTTAATTCACTTCTTAATTCAGTTTTTTAGTTGAGTTAGCTCATGTACACTGATACTCTATATATTCATTCGGTAATCAATTCCGGAATAATACAATTTTATTTTAGTATGTTATATTCATTTGGCAAAAAAGGATGTTATTTTAGTACTTAGGTTGTGTGAGTGGGGGTATTTTTATCCTTAAATCTTTTATTTTTTTTTTTTTATTTTTTTATTAATAGGTAAGAGGGTAGACCTAGAGCTGTATGTAAGGCCCCGCGAAACCTGCTGACTGGTTTTTTCTTCCCCTCTTTACTTCTCTTCATCTCTAACCTTAATTGTTGTACTTTCTTCTTTGATTCTTCAATTTATTTCAGACTTACGACATATATTAAGAAAGGGAACAGAGAGAATTACAACGAACCCAGGAGGGGACAAGATCTCGTAACAGAGACATCGAGAAATCAAAATAAAAAACAAAGTAATAAAAAAAAAAAACTAGCACATCCTAATTAAGAAAACCTTCCTTTATCTATTCCTATTATAATAGAGCACTGTAATTTTGCTAATTCCTGTTGATCTTTAGTCACTTTTCTTTCAGCTCTATCCAATCAAACTTTATTCCTTCCAAGACAGTCCCATATCATTTAGAAGTTTTTGAGCACAAACATCCTGCATATTGACCTCCTCCACAGGAGTAGGTATATATCCCATCCCTGCATGATTCACAACCAAGTCTACACCCAATCTCCCCTCCTAAAAGATAGATAGCCCCTCCAAACCTTCAAGTGGAGGAGGCATATAAGAAATATCCCAAGTGTGTTATTAACATATACAGTTTTACATAGTTTAGCTAATTGTTTGATTAGTTGTTAATTCACTTCTTAATTCAGTTTTTCAGTTGATTTAGCTTATGTACACTGATACTCTATATATTCATTCGGTAATCAATTCCGGAATAATACAATTTTATTTTAGTATGTTATATTCATTTGGCAAAAAAGGATGTTATTTTAGTACTTAGGTTGTGTGAGTGGGGGTATTTTTATCGTTAAATCTTTTATTTTTTATTTTTTATTTTTTTATTAATAGGTAAGAGGGTAGACCTAGAGCTGTATGTAAGGCCCCGCGAAACCTGCTGGCTGGTTTTTTCTTCCCCTCTTTACTTCTCTTCATCTCTAACCTTAAGTGTTGTATTTTCTTCTTTGATTCTTCAATTTATTTCAGACTTACGACATATATTAAGAAAGAGAACAGAGAGAATTACAACGAACCCAGGAGAGGACAAGATCTCATAACAGAGACATCGAGAAATCAAAATGAAAAACAAAGTAATAAAAAAAAAAAAAAAAAAACTAGCACATCCTAATTAAGAAAACCTTCCTTTATCCATTCCTATTATAATAGAGCACGGTAATTTTGCTAATTCCAGTTGATCTTTAGTCACTTTTCTTTCAGCTCTATCCAATCAAACTTTATTCCTTCCAAGACAGTCCCATATCATTTAGAAGTTTTTGAGCACAAACATCCTGCATATTGACCTCCTCCACAGGAGTAGGTATATATCACATCCCTGCATGATTCACAACCAAGTCTACACCCAATCTCCCCTCCTAAAAGATAGATAGCCCCTCAAAACCTTCAAGTGGAGGAGGCATATAAGAAATATCCCAAGTGTGTTATTAACATATACTGTTTTACTTAGTTTAGCTAACTGTTAGATTAGTTGTTAATTCACTTCTTAATTCAGTTTTTCAGTTGAGTTAGCTTATGTACACTGATACTCTATGTATTCATTCGGTAATCAATTCCGGAATAATACAATTTTATTTTAGTATGTTATATTCATTTGGCAAAAAAGGATGTTATTTTAGTACTTAGGTTGTGTGAGTGGGGGTATTTTTATCCTTAAATCTTTTATTTTTTATTTTTTATTTTTTTTATTAATAGGTAAGAGGGTAGACCTAGAGCTGTATGTAAGGCCCCTCGAAACCTGCTGACTGGTTTTTTCTTCCCCTCTTTACTTCTCTTCATCTCTAACCTTAAGTGTTGTATTTTCTTCTTTGATTCTTCAATTTATTTCAGACTTACGACATATATTAAGAAAGAGAACAGAGAGAATTACAACGAACCCAGGAGAGGACAAGATCTCATAACAGAGACATCGAGAAATCAAAATGAAAAAAAAAGTAATAAAAAAAAAAAAAAAAACTAGCACATCCTAATTAAGAAAACCTTCCTTTATCCATTCCTATTATAATAGAGCACGGTAATTTTGCTAATTCCAGTTGATCTTTAGTCACTTTTCTTTCAGCTCTATCCAATCAAACTTTATTCCTTCCAAGACAGTCCCATATCATTTAGAAGTTTTTGAGCACAAACATCCTGCATATTGACCTCCTCCACAGGAGTAGGTATATATCACATCCCTGCATGATTCACAACCAAGTCTACACCCAATCTCCCCTCCTAAAAGATAGATAGCCCCTCCAAACCTTCAAGTGGAGGAGGCATATAAGAAATATCCCAAGTGTGTTATTAACATATACTGTTTTACTTAGTTTAGCTAACTGTTAGATTAGTTGTTAATTCACTTCTTAATTCAGTTTTTCAGTTGAGTTAGCTTATGTACACTGATACTCTATGTATTCATTCGGTAATCAATTCCGGAATAATACAATTTTATTTTAGTATGTTATATTCATTTGGCGAAAAAGGATGTTATTTTAGTACTTAGGTTGTGTGAGTGGGGGTATTTTTATCCTTAAATCTTTTATTTTTTATTTTTTATTTTTTTTATTAATAGGTAAGAGGGTAGACCTAGAGCTGTATGTAAGGCCCCGCGAAACCTGCTGACTGGTTTTTTCTTCCCCTCTTTACTTCTCTTCATCTCTAACCTTAAGTGTTGTATTTTCTTCTTTGATTCTTCAATTTATTTCAGACTTACGACATATATTAAGAAAGAGAACAGAGAGAATTACAACGAACCCAGGAGAGGACAAGATCTCATAACAGAGACATCGAGAAATCAAAATGAAAAAAAAAGTAATAAAAAAAAAAAAAAAAACAAGCACATCCTAATTAAGAAAACCTTCCTTTATCCATTCCTATTATAATAGAGCACTGTAATTTTGCTAATTCCTGTTGATCTTTAGTCACTTTTCTTTCAGCTCTATCCAATCAAACTTTATTCCTTCCAAGACAGTCCCATATCATTTAGAAGTTTTTGAGCACAAACATCCTGCATATTGACCTCCTCCACAGGAGTAGGTATATATCCCATCCCTGCATGATTCACAACCAAGTCTACACCCAATCTCCCCTCCTAAAAGATAGATAGCCCCTCCAAACCTTCAAGTGGAGGAGGCATATAAGAAATATCCCAAGTGTGTTATTAACATATACTGTTTTACTTAGTTTAGCTAATTGTTAGATTAGTTGTTAATTCACTTCTTAATTCAGTTTTTCAGTTGAGTTAGCTCATGTACACTGATACTCTATATATTCATTCGGTAATCAATTCCGGAATAATACAATTTTATTTTAGTATGTTATATTCATTTGGCAAAAAAGGATGTTATTTTAGTACTTAGGTTGTGTGAGTGGGGGTATTTTTATCCTTAAATCTTTTATTTTTTATTTTTTATTTTTTTTATTAATAGGTAAGGGGGTAGACCTAGAGCTGTATGTAAGGCCCCGCGAAACCTGCTGACTCGGTTTTTCTTCCCCTCTTTACTTCTCTTCATCTCTAACCTTAATTGTTGTACTTTCTTCTTTGATTCTTCAATTTATTTCAGACTTACGACATATATTAAGAAAGGGAACAGAGAGAATTACAACGAACCCAGGAGAGGACAAGATCTCATAACAGAGACATCGAGAAATCAAAATAAAATACAAAGTAATAAAAAAAAAAAAAACTAGCACATCCTCATTAAGAAAACCTTCCTTTATCTATTCCTATTATAATAGAGCACTGTAATTTTGCTAATTCCTGTTGATCTTTAGTCACTTTTCTTTCAGCTCTATCCAATCAAACTTTATTCCTTCCAAGACAGTCCCATATCATTTATAAGTTTTTGAGCACAAACATCCTGCATATTGACCTCCTCCACAGGAGTAGGTATATATCCCATCCCTGCATGATTCACAACCAAGTCTACACCCAATCTCCCCTCCCAAAAGATAGATAGCCCCTCCAAACCTTCAAGTGGAGGAGGCATATAAGAAATATCCCAAGTGTGTTATTAACATATACTGTTTTAGTTAGTTTGGCTAATTGTTAGATTAGTTGTTAATTCACTTCTTAATTCAGTTTTTCAGTTGAGTTAGCTCATGTACACTGATACTCTATATATTCATTCGGTAATCAATTCCGGAATAATACAATTTTATTTTAGTATGTTATATTCATTTGGCAAAAAAGGATGTTATTTTAGTACTTAGGTTGTGTGAGTGGGGGTATTTTTATCCTTAAATCTTTTATTTTTTATTTTTTATTTTTTTTATTAATAGGTAAGAGGGTAGACCTAGAGCTGTATGTAAGGCCCCGCGAAACCTGCTGAGTCGGTTTTTCTTCCCCTCTTTACTTCTCTTCATCTCTAACCTTAATTGTTGTACTTTCTTCTTTGATTCTTCAATTTATTTCAGACTTACGACATATATTAAGAAAGGGAACAGAGAGAATTACAACGAACCCAGGAGGGGACAAGATCTCATAACAGAGACATCGAGAAATCAAAATAAAATACAAAGTAATAAAAAAAAAAAAAAAATAGCACATCCTAATTAGGAAAACCTTGCCTTTATCTATTCCTATTATAATAGAGCACTGTAATTTTGCTAATTCCTGTTGATCTTTAGTCACTTTTCTTTCAGCTCTATCCAATCAAACTTTATTCCTTCCAAGACAGTCCCATATCATTTAGAAGTTTTTGAGCACAAACATCCTGCATATTGACCTCCTCCACAGGAGTAGGTATATATCCCATCCCTGCATGATTCACAACCAAGTCTACACCCAATCTCCCCTCCCAAAAGATAGATAGCCCCTCCAAATCTTCAAGTGGAGGAGGCATATAAGAAATATCCCAAGTGTGTTATTAACATATACTGTTTTAGTTAGTTTGGCTAATTGTTAGATTACATGTTAATTCACTTCTTAATTCAGTTTTTCAGTTGAGTTAGCTCATGTACACTGATGCTCTATATATTCATTCGGTAATCACTTCCGGAATAATACAATTTTATTTTAGTATGTTATATTCATTTGGGGAAAAAGGATGTTATTTTAGTACTTAGGTTGTGTGAGTAGGGGTATTTTTATCCTTAAATCTTTTATTTTTTATTTTTTATTTTTTTATTAATAGGTAAGAGGGTAGACCTAGAGCTGTATATAAGGCCCCGCGAAACCTGCTGACTGGTTTTTTCTTCCCCTCTTTACTTCTCTTCATCTCTAACCTTAAGTGTTGTATTTTCTTCTTTGATTCTTCAATTTATTTCAGACTTACGACATATATTAAGAAAGAGAACAGAGAGAATTACAACGAACCCAGGAGAGGACAAGATCTCATAACAGAGACATCGAGGAATCAAAATGAAAAACAAAGTAATAAAAAAAAAAAAAAAACTAGCACATCCTAATTAAGAAAACCTTCCTTTATCTATTCCTATTATAATAGAGCACTGTAATTTTGCTAATTCCTGTTGATCTTTAGTCACTTTTCTTTCAGCTCTATCCAATCAAACTTTATTCCTTCCAAGACAGTCCCATATCATTTAGAAGTTTTTGAGCACAAACATCCTGCATATTGACCTCCTCCACAGGAGTAGGTATATATCCCATCCCTGCATGATTCACAACCAAGTCTACACCCAATCTCCCCTCCTAAAAGATAGATAGCCCCTCCAAACCTTCAAGTGGAGGAGGCATATAAGAAATATCCCAAGTGTGTTATTAACATATACTGTTTTAGTTAGTTTAGCTAATTGTTAGATTAGTTGTTAATTCACTTCTTAATTCAGTTTTTCAGTTGAGTTAGCTCATGTACACTGATACTCTATATATTCATTCGGTAATCAATTCCGGAATAATACAATTTTATTTTAGTATGTTATATTCATTTGGCGAAAAAGGATGTTATTTTAGTACTTAGGTTGTGTGAGTGGGGGTATTTTTATCCTTAAATCTTTTATTTTTTATTTTTTATTTTTTTTATTAATAGGTAAGAGGGTAGACCTAGAGCTGTATGTAAGGCCCCGCGAAACCTGCTGACTGGTTTTTTCTTCCCCTCTTTACTTCTCTTCATCTCTAACCTTAAGTGTTGTATTTTCTTCTTTGATTCTTCAATTTATTTCAGACTTACGACATATATTAAGAAAGAGAACAGAGAGAATTACAACGAACCCAGGAGAGGACAAGATCTCATAACAGAGACATCGAGAAATCAAAATAAAAAACAAAGTAATAAAAAAAAAAAACTAGCACATCCTAATTAGGAAAACCTTCCTTTATCCATTCCTATTATAATAGAGCACTGTAATTTTGCTAATTCCTGTTGATCTTTAGTCACTTTTCTTTCAGCTCTATCCAATCAAACTTTATTCCTTCCAAGACAGTCCCATATCATTTAGAAGTTTTTGAGCACAAACATCCTGCATATTGACCTCCTCCACAGGAGTAGGTATATATCCCATCCCTGCATGATTCACAACCAAGTCTACACCCAATCTCCCCTCCTAAAAGATAGATAGCCCCTCCAAACCTTCAAGTGGAGGAGGCATATAAGAAATATCCCAAGTGTGTTATTAACATATACTGTTTTAGTTAGTTTGGCTAATTGTTAGATTAGTTGTTAATTCACTTCTTAATTCAGTTTTTCAGTTGAGTTAGCTCATGTACACTGATACTCTATATATTCATTCGGTAATCAATTCCGGAATAATACAATTTTATTTTAGTATGTTATATTCATTTGGCAAAAAAGGATGTTATTTTAGTACTTAGGTTGTGTGAGTGGGGGTATTTTTATCCTTAAATCTTTTATTTTTTATTTTTTATTTTTTTTATTAATAGGTAAGAGGGTAGACCTAGAGCTGTATGTAAGGCCCCGCGAAACCTGCTGACTCGGTTTTTCTTCCCCTCTTTACTTCTCTTCATCTCTAACCTTAATTGTTGTACTTTCTTCTTTGATTCTTCAATTTATTTCAGACTTACGACATATATTAAGAAAGAGAACAGAGAGAATTACAACGAACCCAAGAGAGGACAAGATCTCATAACAGAGACATCGAGAAATCAAAATAAAAAACAAAGTAATAAAAAAAAAAAACTAGCACATCCTAATTAGGAAAACCTTCCTTTATCCATTCCTATTATAATAGAGCACTGTAATTTTGCTAATTCCTGTTGATCTTTAGTCACTTTTCTTTCAGCTCTATCCAATCAAACTTTATTCCTTCCAAGACAGTCCCATATCATTTAGAAGTTTTTGAGCACAAACATCCTGCATATTGACCTCCTCCACAGGAGTAGGTATATATCCCATCCCTGCATGATTCACAACCAAGTCTACACCCAATCTCCCCTCCTAAAAGATAGATAGCCCCTCCAAACCTTCAAGTGGAGGAGGCATATAAGAAATATCCCAAGTGTGTTATTAACATATACTGTTTTAGTTAGTTTAGCTAATTGTTAGATTAGTTGTTAATTCACTTCTTAATTCAGTTTTTCAGTTGAGTTAGCTCATGTACACTGATACTCTATATATTCATTCGGTAATCAATTCCGGAATAATACAATTTTATTTTAGTATGTTATATTCATTTGGCAAAAAAGGATGTTATTTTAGTACTTAGGTTGTGTGAGTGGGGGTATTTTTATCCTTAAATCTTTTATTTTTTATTTTTTATTTTTTTTATTAATAGGTAAGAGGGTAGACCTAGAGCTGTATGTAAGGCCCCGCGAAACCTGCTGACTCGGTTTTTCTTCCCCTCTTTACTTCTCTTCATCTCTAACCTTAATTGTTGTACTTTCTTCTTTGATTCTTCAATTTATTTCAGACTTACGACATATATTAAGAAAGGGAACAGAGAGAATTACAACGAACCCAGGAGGGGACAAGATCTCATAACAGAGACATCGAGAAATCAAAATAAAATACAAAGTAATAAAAAAAAAAAAACTAGCACATCCTCATTAAGAAAACCTTCCTTTATCTATTCCTATTATAATAGAGCACTGTAATTTTGCTAATTCCTGTTGATCTTTAGTCACTTTTCTTTCAGCTCTATCCAATCAAACTTTATTCCTTCCAAGACAGTCCCATATCATTTAGAAGTTTTTGAGCACAAACATCCTGCATATTGACCTCCTCCACAGGAGTAGGTATATATCCCATCCCTGCATGATTCACAACCAAGTCTACACCCAATCTCCCCTCCTAAAAGATAGATAGCCCCTCCAAACCTTCAAGTGGAGGAGGCATATAAGAAATATCCCAAGTGTGTTATTAACATATACTGTTTTAGTTAGTTTAGCTAATTGTTAGATTAGGTGTTAATTCACTTCTTAATTCAGTTTTTCAGTTGAGTTAGCTCATGTACACTGATACTCTATATATTCATTCGGTAATCAATTCCGGAATAATACAATTTTATTTTAGTATGTTGTATTCATTTGGCAAAAAAGGATGTTATTTTAGTACTTAGGTTGTGTGAGTGGGGGTATTTTTATCCTTAAATCTTTTATTTTTTATTTTTTATTTTTTTTATTAATAGGTAAGAGGGTAGACCTAGAGCTGTATGTAAGGCCCCGCGAAACCTGCTGAGTCGGTTTTTCTTCCCCTCTTTACTTCTCTTCATCTCTAACCTTAATTGTTGTACTTTCTTCTTTGATTCTTCAATTTATTTCAGACTTACGACATATATTAAGAAAGGGAACAGAGAGAATTACAACGAACCCAGGAGGGGACAAGATGTCATAACAGAGACATCGAGAAATCAAAATAAAATACAAAGTAATAAAAAAAAAAAAACTAGCACATCCTCATTAAGAAAACCTTGCTTTATCTATTCCTATTATAATAGAGCACTGTAATTTTGCTAATTCCTGTTGATCTTTAGTCACTTTTCTTTCAGCTCTATCCAATCAAACTTTATTCCTTCCAAGACAGTCCCATATCATTTAGAAGTTTTTGAGCACAAACATCCTGCATATTGACCTCCTCCACAGGAGTAGGTATATATCCCATCCCTGCATGATTCACAACCAAGTCTACACCCAATCTCCCCTCCTAAAAGATAGATAGCCCCTCCAAACCTTCAAGTGGAGGAGGCATATAAGAAATATCCCAAGTGTGTTATTAACATATACTGTTTTAGTTAGTTTAGCTAATTGTTAGATTAGGTGTTAATTCACTTCTTAATTCAGTTTTTCAGTTGAGTTAGCTCATGTACACTGATACTCTATATATTCATTCGGTAATCAATTCCGGAATAATACAATTTTATTTTAGTATGTTATATTCATTTGGCAAAAAAGGATGTTATTTTAGTACTTAGGTTGTGTGAGTGGGGGTATTTTTATCCTTAAATCTTTTATTTTTTATTTTTTATTTTTTTTATTAATAGGTAAGAGGGTAGACCTAGAGCTGTATGTAAGGCCCCGCGAAACCTGCTGACTGGTTTTTTCTTCCCCTCTTTACTTCTCTTCATCTCTAACCTTAAGTGTTGTATTTTCTTCTTTGATTCTTCAATTTATTTCAGACTTACGACATATATTAAGAAAGAGAACAGAGAGAATTACAACGAACCCAGGAGAGGACAAGATCTCATAACAGAGACATCGAGAAATCAAAATAAAAAACAAAGTAATAAAAAAAAAAAAACTAGCACATCCTAATTAAGAAAACCTTCCTTTATCTATTCCTATTATAATAGAGCACTGTAATTTTGCTAATTCCTGTTGATCTTTAGTCACTTTTCTTTCAGCTCTATCCAATCAAACTTTATTCCTTCCAAGACAGTCCCATATCATTTAGAAGTTTTTGAGCACAAACATCCTGCATATTGACCTCCTCCACAGGAGTAGGTATATATCCCATCCCTGCATGATTCACAACCAAGTCTACACCCAATCTCCCCTCCTAAAAGATAGATAGCCCCTCCAAACCTTCAAGTGGAGGAGGCATATAAGAAATATCCCAAGTGTGTTATTAACATATACTGTTTTAGTTAGTTTAGCTAATTGTTAGATTAGTTGTTAATTCACTTCTTAATTCAGTTTTTCAGTTGAGTTAGCTCATGTACACTGATACTCTATATATTCATTCGGTAATCAATTCCGGAATAATACAATTTTATTTTAGTATGTTATATTCATTGGCAAAAAGGATGTTATTTTAGTACTTAGGTTGTGTGAGTGGGGGTATTTTTATCCTTAAATCTTTTATTTTTTATTTTTTATTTTTTTTATTAATAGGTAAGAGGGTAGACCTAGAGCTGTATGTAAGGCCCCGCGAAACCTGCTGACTGGTTTTTTCTTCCCCTCTTTACTTCTCTTCATCTCTAACCTTAAGTGTTGTATTTTCTTCTTTGATTCTTCAATTTATTTCAGACTTACGACATATATTAAGAAAGAGAACAGAGAGAATTACAACGAACCCAGGAGAGGACAAGATCTCATAACAGAGACATCGAGAAATCAAAATAAAAAACAAAGTAATAAAAAAAAAAAACTAGCACATCCTAATTAAGAAAACCTTCCTTTATCTATTCCTATTATAATAGAGCACTGTAATTTTGCTAATTCCTGTTGATCTTTAGTCACTTTTCTTTCAGCTCTATCCAATCAAACTTTATTCCTTCCAAGACAGTCCCATATCATTTAGAAGTTTTTGAGCACAAACATCCTGCATATTGACCTCCTCCACAGGAGTAGGTATATATCCCATCCCTGCATGATTCACAACCAAGTCTACACCCAATCTCCCCTCCTAAAAGATAGATAGCCCCTCCAAACCTTCAAGTGGAGGAGGCATGTAAGAAATATCCCAAGCGTGTTATTAACATATACTGTTTTAGTTAGTTTAGCTAATTGTTAGATTAGTTGTTAATTCACTTCTTAATTCAGTTTTTCAGTTGAGTTAGCTCATGTACACTGATACTCTATATATTCATTCGGTAGTCAATTCCGGAATAATACAATTTTATTTCAGTATGTTATATTCATTTGGCAAAAAAGGATGTTATTTTAGTACTTAGGTTGTGTGAGTGGGGGTATTTTTATCCTTAAATCTTTTATTTTTTATTTTTTATTTTTTTTATTAATAGGTAAGAGGGTAGACCTAGAGCTGTATGTAAGGCCCCGCGAAACCTGCTGACTGGTTTTTTCTTCCCCTCTTTACTTCTCTTCATCTCTAACCTTAAGTGTTGTATTTTCTTCTTTGATTCTTCAATTTTTTTCAGACTTACGACATATATTAAGAAAGAGAACAGAGAGAATTACAACGAACCCAGGAGAGGACAAGATCTCATAACAGAGACATCGAGAAATCAAAATAAAAAACAAAGTAATAAAAAAAAAAAAACTAGCACATCCTAATTAAGAAAACCTTCCTTTATCTATTCCTATTATAATAGAGCACTGTAATTTTGCTAATTCCTGTTGATCTTTAGTCACTTTTCTTTCAGCTCTATCCAATCAAACTTTATTCCTTCCAAGACAGTCCCATATCATTTAGAAGTTTTTGAGCACAAACATCCTGCATATTGACCTCCTCCACAGGAGTAGGTATATATCCCATCCCTGCATGATTCACAACCAAGTCTACACCCAATCTCCCCTCCTAAAAGATAGATAGCCCCTCCAAACCTTCAAGTGGAGGAGGCATATAAGAAATATCCCAAGCGTGTTATTAACATATACTGTTTTAGTTAGTTTAGCTAATTGTTAGATTAGTTGTTAATTCACTTCTTAATTCAGTTTTTCAGTTGAGTTAGCTCATGTACACTGATACTCTATATATTCATTCGGTAATCAATTCCGGAATAATACAATTTTATTTTAGTATGTTATATTCATTTGGCGAAAAAGGATGTTATTTTAGTACTTAGGTTGTGTGAGTGGGGGTATTTTTATCCTTAAATCTTTTATTTTTTATTTTTTATTTTTTTTATTAATAGGTAAGAGGGTAGACCTAGAGCTGTATGTAAGGCCCCGCGAAACCTGCTGACTGGTTTTTTCTTCCCCTCTTTACTTCTCTTCATCTCTAACCTTAATTGTTGTACTTTCTTCTTTGATTCTTCAATTTATTTCAGACTTACGACATATATTAAGAAAGGGAACAGAGAGAATTACAACGAACCCAGGAGGGGACAAGATCTCATAACAGAGACATCGGGAAATCAAAATAAAATACAAAGTAATAAAAAAAAAAAAAAAAACTAGCACATCCTAATTAAGAAAACCTTCCTTTATCTATTCCTATTATAATAGAGCACTGTAATTTTGCTAATTCCTGTTGATCTTTAGTCACTTTTCTTTCAGCTCTATCCAATCAAACTTTATTCCTTCCAAGACAGTCCCATATCATTTAGAAGTTTTTGAGCACAAACATCCTGCATATTGACCTCCTCCACAGGAGTAGGTATATATCCCATCCCTGCATGATTCACAACCAAGTCTACACCCAATCTCCCCTCCTAAAAGATAGATAGCCCCTCCAAACCTTCAAGTGGAGGAGGCATATAAGAAATATCCCAAGAGTGTTATTAACATATACTGTTTTAGTTAGTTTAGCTAATTGTTAGATTAGTTGTTAATTCACTTCTTAATTCAGTTTTTCAGTTGAGTTAGCTCATGTACACTGATACTCTATATATTCATTCGGTAATCAATTCCGGAATAATACAATTTTATTTTAGTATGTTATATTCATTTGGCGAAAAAGGATGTTATTTTAGTACTTAGGTTGTGTGAGTGGGGGTATTTTTATCCTTAAATCTTTTATTTTTTATTTTTTATTTTTTTTATTAATAGGTAAGAGGGTAGACCTAGAGCTGTATGTAAGGCCCCGCGAAACCTGCTGACTGGTTTTTTCTTCCCCTCTTTACTTCTCTTCATCTCTAACCTTAATTGTTGTACTTTCTTCTTTGATTCTTCAATTTATTTCAGACTTACGACATATATTAAGAAAGGGAACAGAGAGAATTACAACGAACCTAGGAGGGGACAAGATCTCATAACAGAGACATCGGGAAATAAAAATAAAATACAAAGTAATAAAAAAAAAAAAAAAAAACTAGCACATCCTAATTAAGAAAACCTTCCTTTATCTATTCCTATTATAATAGAGCACTGTAATTTTGCTAATTCCTGTTGATCTTTAGTCACTTTTCTTTCAGCTCTATCCAATCAAACTTTATTCCTTCCAAGACAGTCCCATATCATTTAGAAGTTTTTGAGCACAAACATCCTGCATATTGACCTCCTCCACAGGAGTAGGTATATATCCCATCCCTGCATGATTCACAACCAAGTCTACACCCAATCTCCCCTCCTAAAAGATAGATAGCCCCTCCAAACCTTCAAGTGGAGGAGGCATATAAGAAATATCCCAAGAGTGTTATTAACATATACTGTTTTAGTTAGTTTAGCTAATTGTTAGATTAGTTGTTAATTCACTTCTTAATTCAGTTTTTCAGTTGAGTTAGCTCATGTACACTGATACTCTATATATTCATTCGGTAATCAATTCCGGAATAATACAATTTTATTTTAGTATGTTATATTCATTTGGCGAAAAAGGATGTTATTTTAGTACTTAGGTTGTGTGAGTGGGGGTATTTTTATCCTTAAATCTTTTATTTTTTATTTTTTATTTTTTTTATTAATAGGTAAGAGGGTAGACCTAGAGCTGTATGTAAGGCCCCGCGAAACCTGCTGACTGGTTTTTTCTTCCCCTCTTTACTTCTCTTCATCTCTAACCTTAAGTGTTGTATTTTCTTCTTTGATTCTTCAATTTATTTCAGACTTACGACATATATTAAGAAAGAGAACAGAGAGAATTACAACGAACCCAGGAGAGGACAAGATCTCATAACAGAGACATCGAGAAATCAAAATAAAATACAAAGTAATAAAAAAAAAAAAAAACTAGCACATCCTAATTAAGAAAACCTTTCTTTATCTATTCCTATTATAATAGAGCACTGTAATTTTGCTAATTCTTGTTGATCCTTAGTCACTTTTCTTTCAGCTCTATCCAATCAAACTTTATTCCTTCCAAGACAGTCCCATATCATTTAGAAGTTTTTGAGCACAAACATCCTGCATATTGACCTCCTCCACAGGAGTAGGTATATATCCCATCCCTGCATGATTCACAACCAAGTCTACACCCAATCTCCCCTCCTAAAAGATAGATAGCCCCTCCAAACCTTCAAGTGGAGGAGGCATATAAGAAATATCCCAAGCGTGTTATTAACATATACTGTTTTAGTTAGTTTAGCTAATTGTTAGATTAGTTGTTAATTCACTTCTTAATTCAGTTTTTCAGTTGAGTTAGCTCATGTACACTGATACTCTATATATTCATTCGGTAATCAATTCCGGAATAATACAATTTTATTTTAGTATGTTATATTCATTTGGCAAAAAAGGATGTTATTTTAGTACTTAGGTTGTGTGAGTGGGGGTATTTTTATCCTTAAATCTTTTATTTTTTATTTTTTATTTTTTTTATTAATAGGTAAGAGGGTAGACCTAGAGCTGTATGTAAGGCCCCGCGAAACCTGCTGACTGGTTTTTTCTTCCCCTCTTTACTTCTCTTCATCTCTAACCTTAAGTGTTGTATTTTCTTCTTTGATTCTTCAATTTATTTCAGACTTACGACATATATTAAGAAAGAGAACAGAGAGAATTACAACGAACCTAGGAGAGGACAAGATCTCTTAACAGAGACATCGAGAAATCAAAATAAAAAACAAAGTAATAAAAAAAAAAAAAACTAGCACATCCTAATTAAGAAAACCTTCCTTTATCTATTCCTATTATAATAGAGCACTGTAATTTTGCTAATTCCTGTTGATCTTTAGTCACTTTTCTTTCAGCTCTATCCAATCAAACTTTATTCCTTCCAAGACAGTCCCATATCATTTAGAAGTTTTTGAGCACAAACATCCTGCATATTGACATCCTCCACAGGAGTAGGTATATATCCCATCCCTGCATGATTCACAACCAAGTCTACACCCAATCTCCCCTCCTAAAAGATAGATAGCCCCTCCAAACCTTCAAGTGGAGGAGGCATATAAGAAATATCCCAAGAGTGTTATTAACATATACTGTTTTAGTTAGTTTAGCTAATTGTTAGATTAGTTGTTAATTCACTTCTTAATTCAGTTTTTCAGTTGAGTTAGCTCATGTACACTGATACTCTATATATTCATTCGGTAATCAATTCCGGAATAATACAATTTTATTTTAGTATGTTATATTCATTTGGCAAAAAAGGATGTTATTTTAGTACTTAGGTTGTGTGAGTGGGGGTATTTTTATCCTTAAATCTTTTATTTTTTATTTTTTATTTTTTTTATTAATAGGTAAGAGGGTAGACCTAGAGCTGTATGTAAGGCCCCGCAAAACCTGCTGAATGGTTTTTTCTTCCCCTCTTTACTTCTCTTCATCTCTAACCTTAAGTGTTTTATTTTCTTCTTTGATTCTTCAATTTATTTCAGACTTACGACATATATTAAGAAAGAGAACAGAGAGAATTACAACGAACCCAGGAGAGGACAAGATCTCATAACAGAGACATCGAGAAATCAAAATAAAAAACAAAGTAATAAAAAAAAAAAACTAGCACATCCTAATTAAGAAAACCTTCCTTTATCTATTCCTATTATAATAGAGCACTGTAATTTTGCTAATTCCTGTTGATCTTTAGTCACTTTTCTTTCAGCTCTATCCAATCAAACTTTATTCCTTCCAAGACAGTCCCATATCATTTAGAAGTTTTTGAGCACAAACGTCCTGCATATTGACCTCCTCCACAGGAGTAGGTATATATCCCATCCCTGCATGATTCACAACCAAGTCTACACCCAATCTCCCCTCCTAAAAGATAGATAGCCCCTCCAAACCTTCAAGTGGAGGAGGCATATAAGAAATATCCCAAGCGTGTTATTAACATATACTGTTTTAGTTAGTTTAGCTAATTGTTAGATTAGTTGTTAATTCACTTCTTAATTCAGTTTTTCAGTTGAGTTAGCTCATGTACACTGATACTCTATATATTCATTCGGTAATCAATTCCGGAATAATACAATTTTATTTTAGTATGTTATGTTCATTTGGCAAAAAAGGATGTTATTTTAGTACTTAGGTTGTGTGAGTGGGGGTATTTTTATCCTTAAATCTTTTATTTTTTATTTTTTATTTTTTTTATTAATAGGTAAGAGGGTAGACCTAGAGCTGTATGTAAGGCCCCGCGAAACCTGCTGACTGGTTTTTTCTTCCCCTCTTTACTTCTCTTCATCTCTAACCTTAAGTGTTTTATTTTCTACTTTGATTCTTCAATTTATTTCAGACTTACGACATATATTAAGAAAGAGAACAGAGAGAATTACAACGAACCCAGGAGAGGACAAGATCTCATAACAGAGACATCGAGAAATCAAAATAAAAAACAAAGTAATAAAAAAAAAAAACTAGCACATCCTAATTAAGAAAACCTTCCTTTATCTATTCCTATTATAATAGAGCACTGTAATTTTGCTAATTCCTGTTGATCTTTAGTCACTTTTCTTTCAGCTCTATCCAATCAAACTTTATTCCTTCCAAGACAGTCCCATATCATTTAGAAGTTTTTGAGCACAAACATCCTGCATATTGACCTCCTCCACAGGAGTAGGTATATATCCCATCCCTGCATGATTCACAACCAAGTCTACACCCAATCTCCCCTCCTAAAACATAGATAGCCCCTCCAAACCTTCAAGTGGAGGAGGCATATAAGAAATATCCCAAGCGTGTTATTAACATATACTGTTTTAGTTAGTTTAGCTAATTGTTAGATTAGTTGTTAATTCACTTCTTAATTCAGTTTTTCAGTTGAGTTAGCTCATGTACACTGATACTCTATATATTCATTCGGTAATCAATTCCGGAATAATACAATTTTATTTTAGTATGTTATGTTCATTTGGCAAAAAAGGATGTTATTTTAGTACTTAGGTTGTGTGAGTGGGGGTATTTTTATCCTTAAATCTTTTATTTTTTATTTTTTATTTTTTTTATTAATAGGTAAGAGGGTAGACCTAGAGCTGTATGTAAGGCCCCGCGAAACCTGCTGACTGGTTTTTTCTTCCCCTCTTTACTTCTCTTCATCTCTAACCTTAAGTGTTTTATTTTCTACTTTGATTCTTCAATTTATTTCAGACTTACGACATATATTAAGAAAGGGAACAGAGAGAATTACAACGAACCCAGGAGGGGACAAGATCTCATAACAGAGACATCGGGAAATCAAAATAAAATACAAAGTAATAAAAAAAAAAAAAAAACTAGCACATCCTAATTAAGAAAACCTTCCTTTATCTATTCCTATTATAATAGAGCACTGTAATTTTGCTAATTCCTGTTGATCTTTAGTCACTTTTCTTTCAGCTCTATCCAATCAAACTTTATTCCTTCCAAGACAGTCCCATATCATTTAGAAGTTTTTGAGCACAAACATCCTGCATATTGACCTCCTCCACAGGAGTAGGTATATATCCCATCCCTGCATGATTCACAACCAAGTCTACACCCAATCTCCCCTCCTAAAACATAGATAGCCCCTCCAAACCTTCAAGTGGAGGAGGCATATAAGAAATATCCCAAGCGTGTTATTAACATATACTGTTTTAGTTAGTTTAGCTAATTGTTAGATTAGTTGTTAATTCACTTCTTAATTCAGTTTTTCAGTTGAGTTAGCTCATGTACACTGATACTCTATATATTCATTCGGTAATCAATTCCGGAATAATACAATTTTATTTTAGTATGTTATATTCATTTGGCGAAAAAGGATGTTATTTTAGTACTTAGGTTGTGTGAGTGGGGGTATTTTTATCCTTAAATCTTTTATTTTTTATTTTTTATTTTTTTTATTAATAGGTAAGAGGGTAGACCTAGAGCTGTATGTAAGGCCCCGCGAAACCTGCTGACTGGTTTTTTCTTCCCCTCTTTACTTCTCTTCATCTCTAACCTTAAGTGTTTTATTTTCTACTTTGATTCTTCAATTTATTTCAGACTTACGACATATATTAAGAAAGAGAACAGAAAGAATTACAACGAACCCAGGAGAGGACAAGATCTCGTAATAGAGACATCGAGAAATCAAAATAAAAAACAAAGTAATAAAAAAAAAAAAACTAGCACATCCTAATTAAGAAAACCTTCCTTTATCTATTCCTATTATAATAGAGCACTGTAATTTTGCTAATTCCTGTTGATCTTTAGTCACTTTTCTTTCAGCTCTATCGAATCAAACTTTATTCCTTCCAAGACAGTCCCATATCATTTAGAAGTTTTTGAGCACAAACATCCTGCATATTGACCTCCTCCACAGGAGTAGGTATATATCCCATCCCTGCATGATTCACAACCAAGTCTGCACCCAATCTCCCCTCCTAAAAGATAGATAGCCCCTCCAAACCTTCAAGTGGAGGAGGCATATAAGAAATATCCCAAGAGTGTTATTAACATATACTGTTTTAGTTAGTTTAGCTAATTGTTAGATTAGTTGTTAATTCACTTCTTAATTCAGTTTTTCAGTTGAGTTAGCTCATGTACACTGATACTCTATACATTCATTCGGTAATCAATTCCGGAATAATACAATTTTATTTTAGTACGTAATATTCATTTGGCGAAAAAGGATGTTATTTTAGTACTTAGGTTGTGTGAGTGGGGGTATTTTTATCCTTAAATCTTTTATTTTTTATTTTTTATTTTTTTTATTAATAGGTAAGAGGGTAGACCTAGAGCTGTATGTAAGGCCCCGCGAAACCTGCTGACTGGTTTTTTCTTCCCCTCTTTACTTCTCTTCATCTCTAACCTTAAGTGTTGTATTTTCTTCTTTGATTCTTCAATTTATTTCAGACGACATATATTAAGAAAGAGAACAGCGAGAATTACAACGAACCTAGGAGAGGACAAGATCTCTTAACAGAGACATCGAGAAATCAAAATAAAAAACAAAGTAATAAAAAAAAAAAAAAAACTAGCACATCCTAATTAAGAAAACCTTCCTTTATCTATTCCTATTATAATAGAGCACTGTAATTTTGCTAATTCCTGTTGATCTTTAGTCACTTTTCTTTCAGCTCTATCGAATCAAACTTTATTCCTTCCAAGACAGTCCCATATCATTTAGAAGTTTTTGAGCACAAACATCCTGTATATTGACATCCTCCACAGCAGTAGGTATATATCCCATCCCTGCATGATTCACAACCAAGTCTACACCCAATCTCCCCTCCTAAAAGATAGATAGCCCCTCCAAACCTTCAAGTGGAGGAGGCATATAAGAAATATCCCAAGAGTGTTATTAACATATACTGTTTTAGTTAGTTTAGCTAATTGTTAGATTAGTTGTTAATTCACTTCTTAATTCAGTTTTTCAGTTGAGTTAGCTCATGTACACTGATACTCTATACATTCATTCGGTAATCAATTCCGGAATAATACAATTTTATTTTAGTACGTAATATTCATTTGGCAAAAAAGGATGTTATTTTAGTACTTAGGTTGTGTGAGTGGGGGTATTTTTATCCTTAAATCTTTTATTTTTTATTTTTTATTTTTTTTATTAATAGGTAAGAGGGTAGACCTAGAGCTGTATGTAAGGCCCCGCGAAACCTGCTGACTGGTTTTTTCTTCCCCTCTTTACTTCTCTTCATCTCTAACCTTAAGTGTTGTATTTTCTTCTTTGATTCTTCAATTTATTTCAGACTTACGACATATATTAAGAAAGAGAACAGCGAGAATTACAACGAACCTAGGAGAGGACAAGATCTCTTAACAGAGACATCGAGAAATCAAAATAAAAAACAAAGTAATAAAAAAAAAAAAAAAACTAGCACATCCTAATTAAGAAAACCTTCATTTATCTATTCCTATTATAATAGAGCACTGTAATTTTGCTAATTCCTGTTGATCTTTAGTCACTTTTCTTTCAGCTCTATCCAATCAAACTTTATTCCTTCCAAGACAGTCCCATATCATTTAGAAGTTTTTGAGCACAAACATCCTGCATATTGACATCCTCCACAGGAGTAGGTATATATCCCATCCCTGCATGATTCACAACCAAGTCTACACCCAATCTCCCCTCCTAAAAGATAGATAGCCCCTCCAAACCTTCAAGTGGAGGAGGCATATAAGAAATATCCCAAGTGTGTTATTAACATATACTGTTTTAGTTAGTTTAGCTAATTGTTAGATTAGTTGTTAATTCACTTCTTAATTCAGTTTTTCAGTTGAGTTAGCTCATGTACACTGATACTCTATATATTCATTCGGTAATCAATTCCGGAATAATACAATTTTATTTTAGTATGTAATATTCATTTGGCAAAAAAGGATGTTATTTTAGTACTTAGGTTGTGTGAGTGGGGGTATTTTTATCCTTAAATCTTTTATTTTTTATTTTTTATTTTTTTTATTAATAGGTAAGAGGGTAGACCTAGAGCTGTATGTAAGGCCCCGCGAAACCTGCTGACTGGTTTTTTCTTCCCCTCTTTACTTCTCTTCATCTCTAACCTTAAGTGTTGTATTTTCTTCTTTGATTCTTCAATTTTTTTCAGACTTACGACATATATTAAGAAAGAGAACAGAGAGAATTACAACGAACCCAGGAGAGGACAAGATCTCATAACAGAGACATCGAGAAATCAAAATAAAAAACAAAGTAATAAAAAAAAAAAACTAGCACATCCTAATTAAGAAAACCTTCCTTTATCTATTCCTATTATAATAGAGCACTGTAATTTTGCTAATTCCTGTTGATCTTTAGTCACTTTTCTTTCAGCTCTATCGAATCAAACTTTATTCCTTCCAACACAGTCCCATATCATTTAGAAGTTTTTGAGCACAAACATCCTGCATATTGACCTCCTCCACAGGAGTAGGTATATATCCCATCCCTGCATGATTCACAACCAAGTCTGCACCCAATCTCCCCTCCTAAAAGATAGATAGCCCCTCCAAACCTTCAAGTGGAAGAGACATATAAGAAATATCCCAAGTGTGTTATTAACATATACTGTTTTAGTTAGTTTGGCTAATTGTTAGATTAGTTGTTAATTTACTTCTTAATTCAGTTTTTTAGTTGAGTTAGCTCATGTACTAGTATAAACACTGATACTCTGTATATTCATTTGGTAATCAATTCCGGAATAATACAATTTTATTTTTTTAACATGTGTCGGAAGAGTCAAAAACATAATCCAATTTTTCATGAATCGTCCAAGAATAGACTACTTTTACGTGCAAATCACTATCATAATTATTGTTCTATTCCGAGATGTGCCAACCATTTTTTTCCCTTTTCTGAAAATGATTTCCAGTGTCTAAGTCAGGCTTAGATCAACTCAGATTTCTCAACATAAAAATTTCCAGCATCGTCTATTTGAATACTGATAAGATCCATGGGCTATTGAACCTGCCTCCTGTCAGATTATGGGTGTATTGCCGTATTCAATAGTGGCCCTACTGGGAAGAAAAAGTGCCCTCTTTTCTTTCCAAATAGTGTTTCTTGGACTGAGACCCTGTCACCTGAGTATGGCCTGCTTCAGTGTCTGGCTCACCTTGGATACAAAACAAACTCCTTTTTTCAAGTAACTGGCCCAAGTCCATGACATTCAACAAACATTCTGACCCATCTTCATCTCCTCGTCCTTCCCAAGAGAAAACTTGGTCACATCAACCAACCTTGCGGCTCCTTCCGCAGCCCTAGCTGCCTTTGCTGTAGGGATCGTTGTCTCCAGATGAGACTTCATGGCTTCTGGCGATGAATGCCCAGGCTTCTTCAAATGCAACTCAATTTAACTCATCACCACATTGAGTACAAATCTGACCTTTCCTTGCCACCACAGCCTGGCTCCATGACACACCACTTCATTTACATTCTTATCCTTCCCCTACGCCTTTCTTCTTTGCCACCACCACCTGACTCCATGATTGGTGAACTCACTTGCTTCCTTCACCTTTTTCATCAGCATCAGGGCAGAGATCCCTAGCCAACTCACAAACTCATTACCAAAGCTTTGCCACCATCACCTTTTAAGCCACCGCGTATGAACACCGATTATCTCTTTCCTTTCCACCCTATCCCTAACTCTAGAAACTTTGCCACCTCTGTTAAGTAAATCGCCATCCAATACGGCACACCAACGAAAACCCTTTCATGACCGACCAATGATCAACAAGCCATCAGAAAACTAGTTAGCTGCAACTGTAGGAAATCTCACCCCCCCTAATGCGAGATTGATAATATTTCAGGATGAACAGATGAGGACTGCCTGCCACTTTGTACAGCCTCAGATTGGAGGTCTTTCCATCGATCTGGATCCAACATTTATGCATCTGTTCTGTCATCTCCTTTTGAATCCATGAGAACTTCTCAATGAGAGATCCTGTTGCCATCAAGACACAGTGCTGATTCTTCCGAAGTCTTCGATGGCGGAAATCCTAGGAGAAAAACTTTGTGACGTAGAGAGCAAGATTCCTCCATAAGCATGTCAAATAAGAACACTGCTTGGTGATATGTCCAAAGTGCTGCTCCCCACTAGGTGCAGAGGAGCAAAATTCTTGAATGCTTAAATTCTAAAAGCATAATATTTAATTTCTTGAATATTCTGTCACTTGCACAAATTTTGCAATAACCTTTTGTAACCAATCCACTTGTTGTTTATATACCTTTTTTATCTTATCACTATCCCTACTATACTACATGACTAGCTTTTTTCGAACACAGAATATTTAACTGATATATCAAATAGGTAACCCATATAATTAATGCATGATAGTTTATGGATACTTAGTTTTTGAGAATTAGCTGAACCAGAGGAACAAATGAAAGTTACCATCCTTTATATTGTTGTCCAAAATAATTTTTTAAATCCTTTCAACATGGTTTGTAATTGACTTATATAAATAGGATGAAATTTTCATGTCCTCTATTTTTGGATTTATATGCAATGGGCACAGTGTGACACCATTTAATGGATCATATGTGTAACCAAGGCGCAAAATGCCGAACTGTTCCTCTTTATTCTGCTCTATTGAAAAGGTATTTGTTTTGGTCAGGCATATCTTTGTTAAGTTTATACCCTACGAGATCAATCATCTGCATGCGTTCCATGTGCAGGAGGGAAATGAATACTTCTTCCCCTGTTCTAATAAAACTTCTTTTGACATTTTTTCGCTAGAAATCAAGCTTTGACAAATTTTCTCTTTTCCTTTTTTCCTTGTGGGGCGATGGCCATATCTATTAGTTAAGCGATCAAGAGGATCTCATTGTGTGGATGCGTACTGCGGCCCTTCCTAGCTTCCGGAAGTTGTATGGAAGAATTGATGAGGATTTAGAGGAAGATGATGTCATAGAAGTTAAGACTCTTGAACAACTACAACACTTACAGTTTTGGTGGCAAAAAGAAGCTTGTTCTTTCAACATCTAGCTGGTTGGGAGGAAAGAATGACTTCCTCGGGATTGCCTACATTTCTGTTGGTGTTTCTTGTATATTCATCTCCATTGCTTTCATGTTGCTTCGTGTGAAAAATCCAAGGTACATGTCTATGGATGCCAGCACATCTGCTTAATATCTCTGCATATATCCACTTGGCACCTTAATTTAAACAGCATACATCCTTGGAGCTCAAGATGGTTGATGTGTTTGTGACTACATAAAATTCCTTCCTGTGTTTTGCAGTGACACACATTATTGATTTGCGCTGATTTTTTTTTTTATTGAATTTATGAGTTCCATTGTCTAGCTTTAGGATTCATTGTGTATTACATTATTTTTTTTTAAGAAATAAAAAATTAGAATGATTGACACTAATGGTTTTTTCCATATTGTGACTTCATTTCCATGGGTTCACTGATGACCTTGAGTTATAATATTTCATATCAATATCATTGCCATGGGCCAATTCAACTGCTTTACCTTGATCATTTCTCACCTTTGTGACATTTCCTTGATTGTTTAAATAACACAAGTTCTGGTTCAGCACAATTGCTATATATTTTGCATGTTGAAATTTCCTGTTTTTGACTTCTTTCAATCTCCATCCCCATAACACGTTATTAACAAATACTGTTTTAGTTAGTTTAGCTAGTTCTTAATTAGTTGTTAATTCAGTTCTTTTTATTATTTTTTTTATAACATAGGAACTCCAGCCACCAACAAGCCCTTTGGACCCCCTGGTGTGGCACCAAAGTTACGGATCAGCGTCCTCCCCCTAGGTCTCGCTGATCAAGTAAAGCCCGGAATGTGGACACGGCTTTCGTGCATCAGTTGGACATTTGGCTAACCTGACCCCCAGGACACATCTCCATTACCATCCACGATCCCCGCTGGCTCACAGAGAACTCTCACCATCCAAGGTCCCCACTGGCTCACAGAATGAACTCTCACCATGCACGATCCCTAGTGGCTCACAAAGTAAATTCTCACCATCCACAGGTACTGCTAGCTCCGTGAGTGTATCTACCTGGAATCGAACCCCCGATGCTCCTTCTTAATTCAGTTTTTAGTTGAGTTAGTTCATGTACTAGTATAAATACTGATATTCTATATATTCATTTGGTAATCAATTCTGAAATAATACAATTTTATTTATTTAACATGGTATCAGAGTGTTTTTTGTTGCTGCTCTTGTGATTCTCTTCGCAGAGCTTCCTTCAATCAAGGTCTCGTTCGTGTTGCGATGAAGCTGTGCAAAGAATCAAACTTCGGAATTAGAGATCGAGTACATGGACGTCGCGTCGTTGCCGATGCTGAACATCGATCTGGACATCGACAGCAAGTACTCGACAGTCATCAAGGGCTCTGGCGACGACAATCAGCAGATGGCGGGATCTTCATCGTCTCTTCTAGTGGACTGGAATTCCTACACTGCATCCAAATCCTCCGATGAGAGCAACTCCATTATTGCTCTGTTTTATTTACTTCTTTTGGGAGTACGTTGTCTATTGGGCTGCAATTTATAATCTTATTTTTTTCTTACTTCCATTTTTATTTAGTACCGTCATCAGCCATCACATTTTCCATTTCTTCGTCTCTCCTTTTGTTTGGGGTAACCACCAGTAGATCTCGATGTATGCTTCTGGCTACTACTTGTCTATGGTGCCATCGCTGCAACTGCCCCTCCCCATGTCACCGCCGGAGTTCCTCGACTTGTACGGTAAGCCCCGAGAGCTTTAGATGCTGGAAAAAGAGATTTGGTTTCTCGAGGAGGAATTAAAATCCATTGAAGGCCTTGCACCTACTTCAATACTCAGCAAAGAGGTTGCTAATTTTGTGGTCCCAAACCCAGATCCTTTAATGCCCAAAAATCATGTGAGTTGTAAAACTTGTCGCTTCTGGAAGTGGCTCTATGGGATGTCTTATTTCAAATCCTCATGGATTTGCTGCTGTGTCGGTTGTTCTCTTCATCTGGAAAGACCAATTTGCTGTGACCGCAAACTCTGTAGCTGCAATCCATTAAACTTTTGCAACTACAATTCTTGCAATTGCCCTTCTTGCATCAAATGCTCATTGCCAAAGTGCAGGTGCAGGTGGATGGGTTTCTCTTGGCCTTCTTGCTCCTACCGCTTTAAGATCTCCTGGAGAAACTGGTGCTTGTGATGATTATTTACCATCATAAATCTGGGTGTTCCAAGCCTCCAACAATTTGTGGATATACTTTCATGAACCAAATTACATGGGTGAATCCAATCATCGGCTTCTTGGTCTTATTTGATTTTTTCTTTGAAATTTGGATGGAATTTTATTTTATCTTTTACTGATTATTTAGCAGAGATGTTGTTTGTTGTTATTAGTTAAAAAAAAAAAAAAATGGTGGCAATTGGAATTCTAGAATAGCTCTTCAGGAAATCCCTTCCATATATGCTGTTCCATTATCTCAGTTGAAGTTGATTCCTGGTAATTTTACTCGATTTCTCGCAAGAAGGACATCAATGTTAAGATTCTCTTGCGACCTCGGGCTTTCTGACTGCTTCTCCGGCTCCGGTGTCCTTATTCCGGCACCCGTGTTAGAATGTGGCTCTGTATATCTCTGTTGTCTTTGATTTGTTTTTAGTTGCAGTGATTGTCGATCAGGAGTTTCACACTTTAGAGTGACTTCGCAACGCTCCACTCTCATCTCTGGTTTGATCTGCTAGTCCGTGTTGTCATCTCCATCTCGTCTCCGGCTCACTCATATTTTGTCACTCCTTCTCAGAGACAGTTGATATCTTGGAATTTCTTGATTTTTTTTAAGGAAATTTTTTATAGGATTTTCCTCCATTTTTTTGGGCCATATTTTTGGTCTTCACTTCGCAGCAATTTTCGTCTTCACCGGCACGTCTCACATGCTCTATGCATCGGCATCTTCTCCAAATCATCTCCGTCGCCGTTGCCTTCTTTGTTGCTCTCATGCTTCTCATCAATGGAAGTTTTTTTTTTACTCAAAGATGGAGATGTTAAATCATTATTCACCATCTCCATCTTGAGGGGGCGTATTAACAAATATTGTTTTAGTTAGTTTAGCTAATTGTTAGATTAGTTGTTAATTCAGTTCTTAATTCAGTTTTTAGTTGAATTAGTTCATGTACTAGTATAAATACTGATACTCTGTATATTCATTTGGTAATCAATTCCAGAAAAATACAATTTTATTTATTTAACACACGCTTACTTTTTAAGGATACTTCGCAATGGTGTTACTTGGATAATACCACGACATGTGCAATGTGTAGGTTATTTTTCCTTTGAGCTATTTATTGGATACCGATAGACCTCACAATCTCCATCCCCATAGATTATGTTTGATTTATGAATAAAAATGTAATAATGCGGGAATGTAACGAAAATTGTACAGGGATATAATAATATAGAAACATGTCATACACGCAAAAGCTTGCCATACATGCAAAAACTTGTGTTATTAAATCCGACATGGAATAAGACAGCATACACTTGCCCATGGTAAAAATTTGGGCCATGTTATGGTTCATAAAAAAATTTTGCATTGCCAGTTGCTTTATTGTGACAAAAAAAATTTTATTTATGATCTATTAGTTTATATTGTTATCAATATATTATTAGGAACAGACATTTCATGAGTCAAGCATAATCTACAAGATTATGCATGAATTGTCCTAGCTCTTTGAAGGACTACTAGATACTGATGTTCCCAAGTTTGTCGTGAAAGCCTTAACGCATGCTTTCTATCTTCTGTTTTCTTTCTGTTTGCAGACCTTGTGTCTTGGTATAAGAAATGAATTTCCAGTTGAAAAGGCAATGCTGCATTGCCATTATTTTGGGTTGATATGCGACCTTACCTTGATGTCACTCATATGATAATTTCTAATTTTGTGAGTGCAAGGAAGCCATGCCAATTCGAAGCTGCGGTTCATGTAAACAGTGACATTATAAGTGAAACTTGTGATTATTTTGAAATATTATTCCGGTGGCAGAGCACTTAATGAGGCGTTTATTGCTAATGTATCTGTTGAAGATTTTATGCAGTGTCTGGTTGGTTTGGGGTTTCAAAGCAATTATTTATTTATTTATTGTTTCTAAACCTCTATCCGCTTTAGTGAACGAAAAGTATTGGGGCACTAATTATGACAAATAATTTTTGTTTTTAATAGTTCTTTTAAAAACATTAGAAAAATTCTGCACATTTAAAAAAAATAATAAGAATTGTAAAAACATTTATTGGACATTTTTGCACCTAGTAGGTATTGCCAAGTTACAGGGCATCATATCAGTAGTACGAAACTCTTATATTGATGATTTTCTTGTAGAGCTTTATTTTTTATGGTGGGTGATAATGTTGTTGAATTAAGAGCTTGTGGTCTTTTTACAAAATTCGGTCTCTTGGAGAGTGTGGTCAGGCAAACAAAGGATAACAATAAGTGATAATGGATCAATGTAGAAGTAGGTGTACTTGAAAGGGGTGAAGAGTTTACATTCTACATATACAAGTAATGTTTGTTCCAGAGAACTAGGTAATACATAGGAAGCTCAAACATGAGAGATGATAGGTTAAGGAGTTAGATGGTTAGAGGGAATCCCAAACAAAAAATTATAAGTTAAAAGGGGATTTGTGAGTTTGCAAAAGAATTTACATTTTAGACTTAAATATTGAGCAACAAATATATTGTTTGATCTAATTGGTGGTAACACATGGTTAAGTTGATTAAGAAGAAAAGGGAACACCAGCCATAGTAGCATGTAGCAGGCACTTGAGTAGTCTAGGGAAAAAGCTATAGAACTCTCCTTTTAACCAACTTTGACTCAGGCCTCCAAACCAAGACTCTTCAAACATTCTTGGAATCAAGATTGGTTGAAAGATCTCACCAATTAATCTTAAGCATGTGCTTGTCGCTTGTTAGACCTTTTACAAATAAAATACGAAAAACAATTAGTTCATAATTATGCACATGCAAGTGCATTGTTGGCCAATTTTATAATATAAAACAAATATAAAAAATTTATGCATTCACATTTGGTTCTTATATAAAAGGACAGTCCAGTGCATAAAATGTCCGCGTGTGCAGGGTCTAAGAAAGGGACAGACCACAATGGGTCTATAGTATGCAGCCTTACCTTACATTTTTTAGATTGTTTCCACATCTCGAGCCCGTGACCTCCATGTCACACGGAAACAACTTTACCGTTGCGCCTAAGCTCCCCTTCATTTGGTTCCTATAAGAAAAGTACTAAAGAAGTTCCTTGATCATCAAAATTTCTTCTATATGGAAAAGAAAATGTTGCAAAGGAAATTTAGTAAATGTGATATGGCTTGATTTTGCAAAAAGGAAAGTGCTTAATGCTGCAGACCCGTGATGACACAAATCCATGTATTAGGGGCTCACTAGGTATAATAGTGGGGCCCATAATGTGGTGTCCAATGAGCCCTTGGCACTTGGGTTCATGTCATCATGAGCTTGTGCTACATAGCATGACTCTTATAAAAATGGGACAATCTCATAATATTCTTGAAAGATAATGCAAGATAGAATGGAGTGTGGAGCTGAAAAATGAGGCAAACTCATTTTAACCTTCCCCTAGTCTATTTTTATTTTTTTAATTAAAGCCCTAGTCTATTTTTATTTTTTATTTTTAAATTATTTAATACAACATAAAGGAAATTGCATGTGTGTATATGTGATTTTTTGTGTTAGTGGGTGTTTCCACGTATGGAAGGAATATATTCAACATATAAACTTTTGGAAGATCTTGCATCATATAAGGATTAGCTCTTCCAAGGTTGGTTCCCTTATGGAGGTTGACACATTTGGAGGTTTGCTCCCTTATAGGGGTTGAAGCCTTAGCAAAGGTTGGGCCAAACAAGGCTTGTCGCTTGGCTAGGGTTGTCTCTCTCATAGAGGCTAATCCTTTCAAAGGCTTACTTTTGTAGGATTGGGTATTACAAGGCTACCATCCTTAGGGTGGATTTCATGAGGGCTAGCTCTATGGTGGGACATAGCTTACTCATAAGGGGTGCCCTATCAAGGTCAATCTTTTGTAGATGTTGGTTACTTGGTAAGGGCTAGCCCTAATACGACAACTAATTATTTCCTTAAGAAGGCTAACATCATAAAGGGAGGTTTGTTAAGTAAAGAGGATTGATCCGTTTGAGATGAATAAATTTTTTACTTATTAGTTTAGGGATTTCTCAGTCATTCTAAAGATAGAAGAAATGGTAAGTATAGGCAACCCTAGTTATCCTTTTAGTTTAGGTCAAGGAAAATAAAAGATAGATGCTGATAAGACATTGGCCAATGCTATGCTTGATAATGTTGGAGTAAAGGCCTAACTTTCACTCTTATGTTATAGAGATTTCAGATCTTTACTTCAAGATGGAGAGGACAAAGCTTCCACTTTCTACCCTAGTTATTCGAGAGATTGGGGGTGTTGACACTAGATTCTCGTGTGGGAGTCAGCTGACAAATGGGAGTGTTGCATGGCGATCCCTTAAAAAAGAATGCCAAACAGAGATACATTAGACTCTGAAAAGATACATGGTTGAAAATGTAGAGTAGCCACCTTTATCATTTTTGTGTTTAGGGAAAATAAAGGGGAAAAACCCCTAAGAGGTCTACAACACAGAGAATAAGAGTTTGAGAGTATATTTATGAGTAGGGAAGATGGTAGACTAACCATTCTAAGGGAAATTAGTTAACCAACACCTTTGACAATAGAGTTGAAAAGAAAAAAAGGTTCCTTTTTTGGGTCATTTAGTGAAACATCACTGCCCAAGAGTTCAAACAATAGAGTTGAAAACCCTAACATGTTTTTTTTTTTAAAAGGGGAGTTTGGCCTCAAATACCCTAAATTTTGAAATATTTAAATAAAATAGGAAATGACAGAAAATGTTTCAATTGATTGCTATAAAAAAAAAAAAAAATCAAAGATGACTCTTTCCTTTGAAAGTTAGGATTAAGGGGAAGTCAACGTTAAAATATCTTAACTCAATTAGGGGCTGGATTAGATGCATAAGATTTGAGTTTTGGATTAATGAAAATTTTGGTCATAGTCCCGTGATTGAAATTGAAGAGTTTAATGCTGATGGGATTGAAAATCTCTAGATGGACATCAGGTTTTAATGAAGATAGGGATTATATCCTTGAAGGAAATCAAGCATTGAAGAAGGAATGGATTGGAAAATCTCTTGATTGAAAATTAGGGTTTTATAAGAGTTGAATTCAATCAATTATTAATAGGTATGAAAAGTCTCTTAATTGGTAATGAGGATTTAGATGTGATTGAAGTCAACCATTGGTGAAGGATTTGTAAAATCTCTTGATCGCCAATTAGGATTTGATTGAATTCAATTCTAAATGAAAATGAAAAGTCTCCTAATTGAAAATCAATGTTTGAATGATTGATTAGATTAAACCCTTAAATAAGATTTGAAAAACTCTTGATTGCTTAATCAAGGTTTTAATGATTAATCAATTCAACCCCTAAATGGGAGATTTAAAAATCACCTGATTATCAATTAGGGTTTTAATGATTGATTGGAGTTAATCCTTAAATGACGGATTTGAAAATCTCCTGATTGTCAATTAGTGAGCCTTTTGGGGGATCTAGAAACAATATGGAGATTGAAAAGAGTGTAAGGAAGGTGACGGGGATGCAGAGTGATAATGTGAGTAATTTTTCAATGGGAGATGGAATTGGAGGGGTCTTGGGTAGAAAAGAAGGACATGATGCTGGCTATGTCTAGGAACAACCTCGAGGGCTACCAGACTTGGGGCCAGTGCAGTATGCTAAATTGGAAGTTGTATGTGCTTTACAGGCAAGAGATGGATAGGATGGGAGGTCATCTATAATGGAAAATAGCCAGTATGGTAAGAAGGTGAATGATGGGTTCACTGTTGTCAAAAGCAGGAAAGCCATTAAGAAGGGGGTTGGTCCAATACAGAAAAATAAGAGAGGAGGGTTTGGCCCTCATCCTGGCCAATGAAGATAGCTACTTGGAATATCAGGGACTTGAATAGGCCCCTAAAACAAAATGGGATTGTAAATCTCATTAAGAAAAACAAGCTGGATATTTTGGGGACTCTGGAAACCAAACTATCTACAGAGAAGTTAAAAGAAATAATGGAAAGGAAATT
Organism: Malania oleifera; assembly: GCF_029873635.1. Classification (NCBI taxonomy): domain Eukaryota; kingdom Viridiplantae; phylum Streptophyta; class Magnoliopsida; order Santalales; family Ximeniaceae; genus Malania; species Malania oleifera. Next base: position 29,298,345 of record NC_080428.1, on the reverse strand, counting down.
TAGAGCATGGGATTAGGTGAATAATTTTGAGACTCATAGTGCTAGAAGAATTGTAATTATCTGGAATACTCAGAAGGCACAGATTTAGGTATGCCATAAGAACCATCAGGTTATTCACTGCAGAGTGAAGTGTGTTGTTACCTCGAATGAGTTTATGGTGAGCTTTATATATGGGCTTAAATCATTGGTGGGGAGGAGGGCTCTGTGGATGGACATTGTTTATTTTGGGAATGCTCATCCTTGGCCTTGGTTGCTGATGGGAGATTTTAATTGTGTCCTCGGTGCAGAGGAAAAAAGGAATGGAGTGCCTCCTTTAGTATATGAGTTGAAAGACATCAGGGAGTGTTTTAATAAAGCAGGGCTATATGATATGAGTTCTTTAGGGTGTAGGCTCACATGGTTCAATGGAAGGGTTTGGTGTATATTGGATCGTGTGATGGGGAATCTGGGGTGGCTAATGAAATACTGGAGTGCTCAGATTGTGTTCTATTTTCCCGGTGTTATGTTTGATCATTCTGTAAGCTAGGTGACTTTGTTTGAAGACAGGGACCTAGGGAGACTGCCTTTTAAATTCTTCAATATGGGGGTAAATCATGTTTATTTTCAGCAGATTACAAATGGGGTGTGGATGGGGCACTATGAGGGGAATAAATAGTTCTGTCTGGTAAAGAAACTCCAAGCTCTTGAGAAACCTTTGAAAGCACTAAACAATCTTCACTTCTCCCATATATCCTCTAGAGTTGAAAGAGCTAACTCTGAGCCCTTGTAAATACAAGCAAAACTGCATGACTCTCCTTCCTGTTCTGAATTGCAGAGGGAATTGGTAGCTAATAGAACTGAAGCTATAAGACTTGAGGAGGCTAATAGACTATTTTTAGAATAGGTGGCTAAATGTAAGTATTTAAAGAACAGTGATCGACGCTCATCTTATTTCCATGCTATACTTAAAAGGAACCAAGTCAGAAATCACATTGCTTCAGTTACAAAGCAGAATGGAAAGACTATAGAATCATACACCTAGGTGGCTGATGAATCTTTTGGTTTTTATAAACAGCTGCTGGGGGTGGAGTAGAAATGCACTAAGGTGGATGAGAAGGTTATCTTGAGAGGACTTGTGTTGAGTGAGGAAAGGAGGCAACACATGACTTCTCCAGTTTCATATGAGGAAATAAGGGCTGCCCTATTTAGCATAGATGATGGGAAATCCCCAGGGCTAGATGGATTCTGTGCTTGCTTCTTTAAATAGGCTTGGAGTATTGTTGGATTGGAGGTTCCACAGGCTGTCAAGGAGTTTTTTACCAGTTGCAAATTATTAAAGCAGCTTAACCATACGATTATAGCTCTAATACCTAAAGCAAGTCATGCCTGCTCAGTGAATGATTATAGACCTATATCCTGTTGTAACGTGATATATAAGATCATTCCAAAGATAATAGCAACAAGAATTAAGCCATGTATGGAGGATTTGATAAACCCAGCTCAAGTTGCTTTTGTTAAAAAAAGAAGTATGATAGAAAATATTTATTTTGTGCAGGAGTTGATAAGAGGATATATGAGAAAGAGGATCTCCCCAAGATGTTTACTGAAAATAGATTTGAAGAAGGCTTATGATACTATGGCTTGGTCCTTTCTCTCTAAATTGCTGATGCATTTGAAGTTTCCTCCTAAAATGGTTGGGTGGATTATGGAGTGTGTGACTTCTACCTCCTTCTCCATCTCACTAAATGGTAGATTGTTTGGGTTCTTCAAGGGACGGAAAGGGTTAAGACAAGGTGACTCTCTCTTCCCCCTCTTATTTGTCATCTGTGTGGAGTACCCATCTAGGCAACTGAAAACTATGGAAGGAAAGTTTAACTTTAAATTTCACCTGAGGTGTGAAGAACTAGGAATCACCCACCTGGTGTTTGCGAATGACTTAATGCTATTTTCAAGAGGAGACTCAGTGTATATGAGATACTTAATGGAGTTCTTGGAAAAATTCTTTTGCTATTTTGATCTTGCAGCAAACAGCTTAAAATCAAACCTGTACCAGGCTAGGATTAAGGAGCAGTAACTGGAGAGGATTAAAAATATAACTTGCATTAACTAGAGAGTAGGCATCCCTTTGCTGTCATCCAAGCTAAATGCTGCTCACTATAGCCCATTGATTAATCAAATTTCATACCAGTTTAAAGAATGGCTAAGGAACATATTATCTTATGCAGGGAAGTTGGAGGTTATTAACTCAATTATTCAAGGGATTGAGTGCTTCTGGCTGGCCATATTCCCCATCCCCTTTAATGTACTAAATCATATAGTTAAATTCTATAGGGTATTCATATGGGGGGGCAAAAGTAAGCCACTGGTGGCATGCCATGAATTCTGTCTTCCAAAAGCTGAGGGGGGATTGGGAGGTTTTGATTTAAACTCATGGAACAAAGTCTTGTTGACTAGGACTCTATGGAACATCCACTCGAAAAAAGATGCATTATGGTCTAAGTGGATTCACTAGACCTATTTAATTAACTCTAGCATCTAGGATGCTGCAGCAAAGAAAGAAGACTCGTATTTGTTTAAGAAACTGCTAGAAGTTAGAGACCAGTTGGTGGACAAGTGTGGTGGAGTGGGGAATGCTACTGAAATGATGAAAGGGTGGGAGAATAAATCTCATTTATGCTATGAATTTTGGAGGGTAAAGAAACACAAAGTCCCATGGGCTAAGGAGGTATGGTACAGTGGAATTCTACCCAAGCATTCATTCTACCTATGGCTGGGAGTGAAAGGGAAGCTTTCCACATGTGATAAAGTAATTGTAGAAGGGATGGATCAGATGTGTGTATTGCAAGTCTGAACCCGAAACTTTGAACCACTTATTTTTCAAGTGTAGATTCTCGGCTGAGATATGGGAGGGCATTAGAAGATGGCTGGGCTTAAGAAGAGGTATGTCCACAATCAAAGCTGCAGTTAAATGGCTGCATAAAGAAGCTAAAGGAAAGAACATCAAATCTTTTGGGAAAAAAATTGCGTTGGCTGTGATGGTGTATTTCCTATGGCACTTTAGAAATAGAGGAAGGTTTGAGAGCCATTCCATCTGCCTGGGTGAAATGATAAAGGTGATTCAAAAACATATATTCATGGCTGTTTTTGACAAGTTTGATATGTACTCCATTGATTAATTCTAATGATGTAAAGGTGCATGAAATTTTTGGATGTTAGAGAATTTTGATTGTATTTGAACGGCTATAGTTAGCCCCTGGGAATGCCCAGGTTTTTTTATGTATCCTTGGAATTATGTATAGCTTGTATAGGTAGGGAACCTTATTCCTATTTGGCCTGGGGATGCCCAGAGCAATTGTAAATGCTTGCTTTGATCAATACACATTTACCCTTTGATAAAAAAGAAGAAGAAGGATAGGTTGATGCGTGTGTGTATTGATTACATTGAGATCAACAAAGTGTCTGTGAAGAACCATTACCCATTGCCTCGTATTGATGATCTTTTTGACCAACTGCAGGGGACGCAGGTCTTTTCGAAGATCAACCTACGGACAGGGTATCATCGGGTGAGGGTTAGATCTAAGGATGTGGTGAATACTGCTTTCCAAACTAGATACGGCCACTATGAGTTCTTAGTCATGCCTTTTGGGTTAACGAATGCTCCGGTAGTGTTCATGAAACTGATGAAAAGGGTTTTACATGAGTACCTGGACTAGTTTGTAGTGGTGTTTATTGATGACATTCGGGTATACTCGAGGAGTCTGGAAGAGCATGAAAACCATCTGTGGTTTGTGCTACAGATTCTACGGGAGAGGAAGTTGTATGCCAAGCTGAAGAAGTGTGGGTTCTGGTTGAATCTGGTTGCATTTTTAGGACATGTGGTGTCTAAGGATGGTATCTCAGTTGATCTTAGCAAGATTGAAGCTGCGGTCGACTAGATGAGATCAAAGAGTGTGCAAGAGGTTTGAAGTTTCCTAGGACAGGCGAGTTATTATCGTCCGTTAATGGAGGGATTCTCTAAGTTGTTTGAGCCTCTAACATGATTGATCAGAAAGGGGGTGAAGTTTGATTGAATAGAGATTGTGAGCGGTGTTTCCAATAGCTGAAACAGCGATTGGTTAATGCTCCGGTCTTGACCATTCCTTCTAGGGATGGCGATTTTATGATTTATAATGAGGCATCTCAAAAGGGTTTGGGATGTGTGCTTATGCAACAGGGTAAGGTAATAGCTTATGCTTCTCGACAACTTAAGGAATACGAGAAGAATTACCCTATGCATGATCTGGAATTGGCCGCTGTAGTTTATGCACTGAAGATCTGGCGACACTACCTGTATGGTGTTCAGTGTAAGATTTTCATTGACCAAAAAAGCCTCAGGTACTTTTTCATGAAAAAGGATTTGAATATAAGGCAGAGGAGCTGGCTTGAGCTGATCAAAGACTACGATTGCACCATCAGTTATCACATGGGGAAAGCTAACGTGGTAGCTGATGCATTGAGTCGGAAGTAGGACCATGTGGCAGTATCTGCAGTTGTAGCTTAGCATCATATTAGACGGGATCCGGAAAGCCTTGGTATAGAGTTGGTGGTCAGTGATCATCAGGATTTCGTTGCTAGCTTGGTGATCCAACTGACTTTTTTTTAGCGTATTAAAGTCACACAAGCTAGTGATGCGGAGTTGGTTGAGACAATGGAGAAAGTACAGCAGGGGTTGGCTATGAATTTTAACATCTCTAAGGAAGGTGTGTTGAGGTTTGGAACTAGGCTATGTGTTCCAAATGATGACGGCATCAGAAGGACGATTCTGGAGGAAGCGCATCGTTCTTTATATACTGTACATCTTGACAGCATGAAGATGTATCGGGATTTACGTGAGACTTTCTAGTGGAGTGGTATGAAAAGGGAGATTGCTCGGTTCATGGAGCAGTGTCTAACGTGTCAACAGGTCAAAGCTGAACATCAAAGGTTGGCAAAGCCCTTAGAACCCTTAGCTATTTCGGAGTGGAAATGGGAGCATATTTCCATGGATTTTGTTACAGCATTGCCGCCAGCACTTCACGGGCACTATGCTATTTGGGTAATCGTGGACAGGTTGATGAAATCTGCTCACTTTGTATCGATGAAGGTTGCTATTCTTTGAGTAGGCTAGTAGACTTGTAAGTGCATGAGATAGTTAGAATGCATGGGGTACTAGTGTCCATTGCGTCAGATCGAGACCCAAGTTTTGCCTCTTGATTCTGGAAGAGCTTGCAAGAAGCATTGAGGATGAAGCTTACTTTCAGTACAACGTTCCACCCCCAGACTGATGGACAGTTAGAGAGAACAATACAGATCTTGGAGGATATGTTATGGGCTTGCGTGTTAGACTTCGGTGGTGGTTCGATGCAGTTTTTACCACTAATGGAGTTTACCTATGATAATAGCTTCCAAGCTGGTATTGGGATGGCACCATTCAAGGCTCTGTATTGTCGGAAGTGTTAGTTTCCTTTGTATTCAGATGAGGATGGTGAACGTCAGGTTTTAGGACATGAACTTGTGCAGCAAGAGTCTAAGAAGGTGGGTTTGATCCAGGATAGGATTAAATCAGCTTAGAATCGAAAAAAGAGTTATGCGGATGTTCGCCACCATGAGTTGGAATTCGAGGTGGGGGGTAAGATATTCCTGAGAATCGCTCCAATGAAAGGGGTGATGAGATTTGGGAAGATGGATAAGCTGAGGCTGACGTATATAGGACCATTCAAGGTTCTTGAGCGAGTGAGTCTAGTAGCCTACAGGATTGCACTACCCCTAGCGCTCTTAAAGATCCACGACGTGTTTCACGTATCCATATTGAGGAGGTACGTGTCGGATCCATCACATATTATTAGTTACGTGAACTTGAAAATTGAGGATACTTTAGCGTATGAGGAAGTACCAGTTCAGCTTCTGGACCATAAAGTTCAGAAGCTATGTACCAAGGATATACCGCTAGTGAAGGTATTGTGGTAGAATCACGAGGATGAGGAAGTTTCTTGGGAATTAGAAATGGAGATATGTCAGAAGTATCCACAGTTGTTCTGAGAGGTAGCTTGGGTAATAGAGTTAGTTGGGTACGTGTAAGTAATGTTGCTATTGTATTGTGATCGGTTGTTAGTCTTTGGGAGTGTGTGTTTTGTGAACTCCTGAGACAGTATATGTAAGTAACCATGGTATTCCTCCACCATAAGTGAGGATATGTATGTGTTGTGATGGGGCTGCGTTGTAAGTGGCCGTCGACACTTCCTAGAGTCGAGTATGTGTATTTGGTTGGGTGAATGAGTTCGTAAATGAGAGATTTCAAATTTCGAGGATAAAATTTTTATAAAGAGGGGAGGTTGTAAGAACCCAACCCGTGAGATATGGAATACATAAATAAGAAAAGGGTAAAATAGTAATTTGAGCAGGTTTTGTTAACGAAGCCAGAGTTTTGTCGACGAAGGCCTTTCTACTGTTCGGCGACGAAATGCAAAGGTTTTTCGACAAAGAGAATCTAAGAGGTTTAGGAAATCCTAAAATCTTAGGCTCGTCGAAAAGACCACCATTACATTGATGAATTTCCTTCGCTGGCTCGTGGATGAAGACACCGCCTCGTTGACGAAATTAGCCGAGTCAAAGTTGTTATCAATATCATTTTGGGTTCCTAAGAGGCTAAGATATCCTAATTTCTCTCTCTCTCTCTCTCTCTCTCTCTCTCTCTCTCTCTCTCTCTCTCTCTTTCTAGAACTCGAAACTCTACTCTCTCTCTCTAGATTTCTTCGCCATTTGTTGTTAGAATCGATAAACTGATGTTACTACGAGGATCAAGGAAGGAATCTCTATGTGTTCTATGGAACGGATCTTCGTTTTGAGGTCTTCGGGTTTTAACCCAAAAATCAAGGTAAGGCTCCATTTTCATTCCGTTTCAATAAACCTGTACAGAGTAAGATTGTAAGTAACTATTGTACCGTGATTTATAGGTTTTGGGAACTCGGTTCATGGTTTAGGAGTTGTAGAGTTTGTGTTTGGATTTTTGGGGAAATGTAAGGGGCTTCTGTTTATATCAGTTATTTTCAAAATCGAATCTGGTAGAACTGTGCTTTATGATCCTGTGTATGTTTTGGCTACTTATTTGGTGAAATCTAACGGGTAAAAATTACGGGGTTTTCATATTACAGCTTTGGGAAAAATGGGGCATCGGGTTGCATCTCTGGTTTCGTTGGAAAATTGTGTTATATATTGCGTTATGGAGATGGTCATGCCTTGACTTGTTTTAAACTGTATTTTGAAAATCATGATTTTGAGATTACCAAATGAGTGTGGAATGAACTGTTATATGAATATGCATTGAGTTGTGATTTGCTAAAATGAGATATGTGAACATGAGTTTCGAATTGTTCTAGGTTGTGAAAGAGTGTCCGGCTCAATATTTGAGAGTGTGAAATACCGCCAACCAGCCCCAAGAAACTCCTAATTTCTTAGACATTTCTCGGTCTAGCCTAATTTACCATTGCATCAGTCTTGCTGGGATCCATATAAATTCTATCCCTTGAGATAACGTGCCCCAAAAATGCAACCTTCTCGAGCTAGAACTCACACTTGTTAAACTTGGCATACAACTTCTTCTCCCAGAGCATCTAAAGAACATGTCTCAAATGTGCCTTATGCGCGTCATAACTCCTCGAATAGACCAACAGATCATCAAAGAAAACCACAACAAGCTTATCTAACTATTGGTGGAAGATTCTATTCATCAAATCCATGACTATTGTAGGAGCATTCGTCATACCAAAAGGCATAACAAGAAACTCATAATGCCCATACCTAGTTCGAAAGGCTATTTTCGCGACATCTTTCGCCCTTATTGTTGACTCTATGAGTCCAATCCAATTTTGATAATGACAAATCACTTGGTATTTGATATGTGCATTGAGATTGTGAACAGGAACAATATTTAGCATGCACAGAAAGATAAAAATTCATAGAAGCCATGAAGATTAAAGCATACACAACTTGGCACAATCCATGGAACTAAAAGAGTTGAAGAATGAAGATGCAAACGACAAGTTCAAGATCGTCATGGGAATGGGTACTTAGGACTAATGTATTCACATATTTCATATGATTTAATTTGAGGCTCACAATATACCCTAGACTGACCTTAGGATTCATGCATCTCATGAACATCATTAGGGGATATTTATGGACTTAGAGATATTTTTAAAACCCCGAAAAATACTTTATAAAAGAGCAAAGCAGATTTTTTAAACTAAAAAGAAAAAAAATCCAAGAATTGGTTAGTTCAGAAGACTAAACTCCACGTTCAGTCATTTGAAGATGTAACTTCAGAAGACCGAAGTTAAGCTCAGTTGTCTGAAGACTGAAGACCGAAGATTAAGTTCAGTCGTCTGAAGAATTTATGGTGAAACACAGAACCTGACAGAAGCACATCAGAAGACTAAGCTCAAACTTTAGTCATCTGAACCCGACACTTCAGAAGACTGAACCCCAACTTCAGTCGTTTGACCCTGTGTCTAGGTTAATTTTTCGAAGTTCTATGGAACTTCAGTCGTCTGGGTCTTAACCCTTAGTCGTCTGAACCTATGAGAAAGTTTAAAAATTTAATTTTTAATGAGAGAACTCGTGAATTAAGTTTTGATCCAACGGTTAAGATTCGTTCTAAGGGCAAGATACCTATATAATGAACATCTAAACCCTAGTGCTAGAGGTGAAGTGAAGAGAACAAACCTTTGGCATACGATTGAAGAGATTGCACATTTAGCACAACTTTGAACACACTGCTGATACTTTTTCCTGAGATTTCAAAGTTCTTACGTCGAATCTGAGCTTAGGCTATCTCGATTTTCAAAAGACAATCTAGCAATCATTGTGGAATCATTTTGGTATTGAGGTTTAGTAAATCGATCTACAAGTTAATATTTATTCTCATAGAGTGCTTCATATAAACTAATTTACTTGTTGATATTTAGGTTTCAAAGAACTTTTCATCTCTAAATTGATTATTGAATATAAGCTGAGTGATTGATCTTGAGTGTACTTTCTTGTAGATTATTTTGATAAGATCAATACTTGCGAAAAATTTTCGCCATTGGTTAAACGGTTTTGATTAAAGTGTGTATTCAGTTAAAGGCTCTATATATTTTATATCTTAAAATCACTTGATTAAATATCCTTAGTGTTCATAACTATATATTTTATAGAAGGATATTTTCTGGAAAACATTATATTCAGTTTTTGATCTTTGGAAATCATATTATATATATATATATATATATATATTAGCATATTACAAAGATCGTATTGTGATTGAATATTTTGAAGAAAACTTTTTGATTTTGATTCATATAATATTCAAGACAAAGTTTTGATGAGTTCACATTAGATATTCGTGCATTTTCGCAAAGTGAACTAGAACCCTAATTTTCTCCAAAGCTTTTAATTATATCATTACTTGGGAGTTTTGATAAAAAAGGAAATTGTGTATTGAAGCATATCATTCATCTAACGATTATATCGTTACATACATACTAAGCTTCAAGTTTCATCATATGTATATGTGTTAGGATTTCAATTGTACTCACTAGCTTTGCTAGAAGCGAATCCTGAGTTGTTTTGCAGATTTGATATTATATTGTAATCACGGTTCGGGTTGTTAACTGGGTGAGGAGGCAGTTGTGCCTCTTGTAAATAGTGGATGTAAGGTAAGCTCCGTCCCGGTTAAAGGAGTAGGGATTATAGTGGAGTCCTTGAGTGGGTTGCTCAAGGCAAGGACGAGGACAAGGACGGGTTGGCTAAACCTCGTAAAATCATGTTTGCCTTCTCTCTTCCCTTATATATTTATTTTCCCCAACGCATTTCAATATCTATCTTGCATGTGTATGTTGAATAACCTCACACGCACTTAACAATTAATTGGGTAAAAAGGATTCATCGATATAATAATTTAATTCAATCTTAAATTCCTACAATTGATTTGTTGAATATAAAAATAGGGATTAAGTGGGAAATAATCTGAAAGATTTTTTAAAATACCCAATTCACCCCCCTCTTGGGATTACACCTAAATTAACACTTACCTTTACTTGATAACTTGATTTGAGATCAATTTTGGAGTAAACCCATGTACCATGGAGCTGGTCAAATAAATCATCTATATGGGGTAGAGGATACTTGTTCTTGATTGTTACCTTATTAATTTACCTATAATCTATACACATCCTCATGGTCCTATCTTTCTTCTTTACAAATAATGCTGGAGCTCCCCATGGAGATACGCTAGGTCGTATAAATCCCTTATCCATTAAATCTTACAACTGATCTTTAAGCTCTCCCAATTCTGCTGGCACCATTCTGTAAGGAACTTTAGAGATCGGCGCTGTCCCTAGAAGTAGATCGATAGGAAAATCCACCTCACAATTAGGAGGTAAACCGGGTAATTCGTCTAGAAAGACATCTGAAAATTCCTTCACCATTGGCGTAGTAGCAAGTTTCAATTCATTCCCTGACATTTATTTAATAAAGGCCGCAAATCCTTGACAACCGCTTAGAAGTAGTCTTCTCACCTGAATGGCTGATACTAACTGAGGCGGGGATTGCACTCGTGACCCTATGAACCTGAATTTTGGTCTTCCCAGAGGTCTGAAAATCACTTCTTTTAATCAGCAATCTATACTGGAAAAGTTACCTACCAACCAATCCATGACGAATATTACATCAATCCAGTGCATGTCCAGCACTATCAAATCAGCAGACAAAACTTCCCCCTCGATATTAACTAGACAACCTCAGAGCACCCTACTACACCTCACTATTGACCCGATCGGTATAATTACTAATAGTTCAGTGTCTAATAACTATGTTTCTGCCCCATATAATTTAATACACTCCATAGGCATGAACGAGTTTTTGGCACCTAAATCAAACAATACAATGACTTTAAATGAAAGCATGCTAACCATACCTATCACCATGTCACCGACTGTCTCAGCATCACCTGGCGTCAAGGCATAAACTCTCACTGGAGCCGTATTCCTTTTTTGACCTCCACGAGGCACCTGATAACCTCCATGAACAGGTCTAGGAGTGGGAGCAGCTCCAATCTGAACCTGACAATCTCTCATCATGTGCCCTAACTCCCCACATCGGTAGTAAATACCTCACCCAACCCGACACTCCTCTGGGTGCCTCTTCCCACAAGTCTAACAAGCTAGGAATGACTGCATACCCTAAAACCCACACCTCCTTGACTCTTGCCTCTGATCCCTGTAATCGCCACCTCTCTTCCACGAACCCTAATTAGACCCCTACTGGGAACCAAAAGGCATGAATCTCTTTCTCTGTTTCTGCTCTTCTGCCTTCAATTGCTCTCCAACTTCTGTCATAGCTACTCTGTCTACCAGCTTGGAAAAATCTTGTAATTTCAGTATTGATACCTACTTATGTAATCCTCGCCTCAAGCCTTTTTCAAACTGTCTTACTTTCTTCATCTCGTCCGAAATAATATACAGGGTGAAGTGAGATAATTCAATAAACCTCGCCGCGTACTGCTACATTGTTTTTTGTCCCTACTTCAAATTCAAGAACTCCTCTATCTTGGCTTCTTTAGACGAGGCTGGAAAGTATCTGTCGAAAAATGCTTCCTTAAACCGATCCCATGTTATCTTTATAGGCACTATCCTCTACTGCTCTAGGAGTTTCACTGTCATCCACCACCTCTCGGCCTCCCCTACCAGTTTATATGTAGCAAACAACACCCTCTGTTCCTTTGTACATTGCAATACTAGCAGTACCTTTTCAATCTCCTGCACCCAGTTCTCAGCAGTTGCAAGATTAGTTCCTCCTAAGAAAGCCGGGGGATTCATCTTGAAAAACTTCTTAATCGAACTACTGTGGCCTGCAAATGGACATCCTTGCTCCTTGGAGTTCCTAGCAATTTCAGCCATGACTTGATGAGCCATGCTGCGTAGTACTGCGTCTAAGTCGCCACCAGCTGCACCTGAGGGCCCAGCACCCTCATCTAACTAATATATCATATCCTTAACTGGTTCATCATCCTTGATTTTAATTCAAGGTTCAATCCTGCAACCTAGATACCCAACCCGACAATAGTTTACCATGGCTTTTCTGAAATCGTCACCACAGGAAAGACACATAAACCATCATAGAAGTTCTGCATCTAGACTACAAAACGAGACATCAAATTCCTTTATCCTATACTCTTGTATTGTTTTCACTGCATTCTAGAGTCTACAAAACCAAGCAACCTAGGCTCTGATACCAAACTGTAACGATCTACTTACCTTACTACATAATCAATCTCAATAAATACCCTGATACCATTAGCTAATGATATAGCAAATCAACCCAAACTCGTGGGTAACGGAAACACACCTGCTATATACAGCGGACGCCTAAGTAGCAGTAAATGTAAATTTCATTCATAATATACAATACCAAAGTTTATTAAAATCCTTACTATGTCTGTAATGTATATATGCAATCCTCACAACCCCAGAAGACAAGACTAGAATCATACACTAAAAACCAGCTGATCTTAGTTCAAAAAAACACTCACCCTCAAGGCAGGGTAGTAAAGACTGCCTCTAATGGCACGGAACTCAGTCCACCTGTCTGACTAGGTTTCCTGAATGTTTTTAAGCTGTGGTGAGACACCTCTCAGTAAGGGAAATAAACTAAATATAGTTCTGTGGCGACATGAATATTCTTATTTTATAATAAATAGATAGTACGTGATACATAACTGGTAAAATTTGGTAATATAATAACTGAGTAATAGATGCATAATCGTAAGCACATTAAATCTTACTAATTTTCTATTATTATAAAATCATTTGCTATAACTGATAGTACTGAAATATATCTAGGATGGATACGAGCTAATGTCATGTATTACCCCCTATGATGGGTTGTGCAGCCCGAAGGCAGGACCTAACAATGGCTGGCTGACCACTGCCAAGTCAAATATGTCTATAAGTATGATGGACCCACCCCATCTTGGTTCGGACTGCTAGGGGGACATCTACAACACTACACTGAAGTCACATTGACTATCTATCTCCCACCCCCTCTATTGGCAGGGGTGGTAGCACAAGTCTAAACTGGACTGAATAACTACGGTACCGAACCCTAGATACTGATCTAAACTACCATCCGGGTTCTGATAACATATAGTACATATACATATACTGGTTTGACATGAAACTAGTTCGATAGCATTTCTCTGAATTCTAACAAATCATAATAAACAAGGCCTTGCGCCGGATAACGTTCATAATTATGGCCTTGCATCGGCTATCAAGCACGACCTTATGTTATACATATCATAACATATTGAGTTGATTATTTGTACTGTTTATCATGAAATATTGAAACCGTAATTTCATGTAATATTTATGGTTTTTCTGAAAATTGCTGTAAATATATATATATTTACTAAAAATATGACATAAAATATTATCTGTAAAAATTATACTCATGCCACGCGGTTTAAATAATATAAAAACTAAATATTTGAACTGAACACATTTTTTATTAAATATTATAAAATAGTATTTCCTGTTCAACAACAGTATTTCCCAAATATAGTCATATTATACACATATGTTCTAAAATTACTTACTGATAAACAATGAATAATTTGTATGGAAATTACTGCTTTAGTTTATTCCCTTGCCTAACCACTGGAAAGCCCCAAAGTAACTAGCCCTGCACCCATAAGGTTCTCAGCTTAACACTTTGAAAACAATATTTCCCCTAATAGAATTCCAGTATTTCTCCAAATACTACTTTTCTACAAGTCCAGAAATACCAAATATTCATTAAAAAACTTAAGATAACCAACTTATCCTGAATCTAGGTTGGTGTCTAAGTTGGCCCTACCAATGATATACTCCAACAAAATTGAAAAGAAACTTCCCAAGAGTAGTGTGGCGGCTTTGGATCGTTGAACCTGCTAAGAACCGAACTGACGAATTTTAGGTCCAAAAACAGCCTTCTCAATATCTTTTCGTTGACAAGACACGTGTCTCTACAATTATATTTTTAGGAATAGGGTGTTTTAGGGACCCTGTAGGAGTGGGTTGAGGACCCCAGTGGATATCTTTTTAGAAATTCAGGTAAATAATGAATAATTTATAATTTCGAAGATGGAAAAATGAAGAAAATTCTAGGTATTTAGTTGATTGACAAGATATATATAATATTTTCAGGATTTTGAAATTATAAATGCTAGAGGTGTAATTTAGAATCTTAGTAGGGGAACTTAATTACGAGGTAAGGGAAATATGCTATGCTAGGACATATTTTACCATATTATTATTTTTCAGACCATAAAATATTTGTAGAGCAGAAAACATAGATTTCAGAGCATGTGATTCTAATTATTTAAAATGTGTCGCATGAGCTCATAACAGTTTAGCATAGTATTTAGGCAGCTACAAATACCATGTTTTACAGTATATTAGTAGAAAATATCATGAGATATATATGTTTTATAGAATGATGAATTTTCAGTCTACATACAGATAGAAATTATACAGTATATTCAGAAACATGATTTACAGTATATGTACAGAAATATATATTTTCAACAATTTCAAAACACCATGATTTCATAACCATAACACCTAAATACTCAGATATTCAGAAAAATATTCAGTTATATAGATATTAAATATTCAGTCATTTATTCAGATTTTCATATTCATTCATATTAGTTTTACAGTGTTATGGTTATTTCAAAATCATGATAAAACAGTAATATAGATATATTAGTTACATATGTATATAGTATCAGACTCTGATGGACTAGATTCAGTCAGCAGAGCATGCTACCGTAACTATTTTCAATTTAGAGTGCAACCATATAACTCAGAAAGTATGTGGATTTTCAGTAGTCGATCATGCTTATGTTGTTGACAGGCTCCCCGTCAGTTAGGGTTAAGGAAGCCGATCTGACTTTCGGAGTTCAATTGACTTATCTTGGTCGGCCAGCTAATGATAGGTCCCACCTGCGGGCAGCACAACCCTGTCATGAGGGGTTAAATCATGACTTTCAATTATCCATATAGGGAAATTTTCTCAGTTATTATTATATATATTCAGATTTACAGAAACCATAGACATACCTTTAAATACTAGAAGTATTATGAATAGAATATTCATAAAATTAGTTTATGTTAAGCAACATAGGTATGTGCTATATTGTAATATTTATACGTGTTTTCTTAGGCTCGATTATTTATGGTATTTCTAAATTAGATTTTACAATTATGTAAAGCCACACACTAGCAATAGCATATTTTGTCTTATTGAGCATTGTTTCATCCCAGTGATTTAACATTTTTCAGGTGATCCAGTTAGGCGAGCAGATCAGGCTCGCAGATAAAGGAGACTATAGTACTACCCTGTCTATAGGGTGAGTATTTTGGGAAGTCATTTTTGAGTAGTCCCTAGGTCGAGATGAGGGTATTTTGGGAATGGTTGTGTATGTATATTTTGGGAAATATTTTGATACTCTGGTATTGTATATATTGATAAGGTTGTATGTATTTTACTTTCCGTTGCTTAGGTAGTTTATTGTGTCTTAGACTCCACAGGTCCTATCTGGACCATGATGATGATTTGATTTATATTCAGTGAAATTTTACAGTTAATTTATATAGCCAAAAAAAAGCATGAAAAATCAGGTCGTTACATGTACCCTACCCTAACCTTGGAAACTCTCACTTGTAATGATGTTGAGTTATCTATTATCAGGAATTTATTTATGCACTATATATATTACAATATTGAGAATGTGCAATCTATGTAACTACTTTCAAATAAGAATATAATTGTACAGTCACACACTAATGTAATATCTTCCTCCTTACTGAGAAGTGTCTCACCCCAATCTTACAACCTTTATTTCAGGAGTTACAGGAAATCGGCCCTAGTCTTCTAAAGAGACTGTGGAGTGTAGAGTCTTGTTAGTTAACATAAGTTTCAGTAGGAGTACTGGGTTGTTAGGCTGGTTGGCTTTTTGGGAATGTAATACAGTTTATGTTTTACGTATGGATGAATGTATGTAAGGAACAGTTAGATACTCTGGTACGTCTATTAGAATCCATATGAATGTTTATATTTTCCGCATTGTTTGAGAGTACAGATCATTATGAAATACCCGTACGTCCCTATTTAGGGTGGGTAGTTATGTATGTTCTCAGGTTTTGAACAGGTTATGTATGTATAGTAGCACTCTGGAGCCGTATAAGGGCCAGGGCATTACACGCAAAGTCAAACATCTATCAAAGGTTTGAAATTATTTTTGAAATCAAAGACAGACCAAAAACTCATTTTTGTTAAGGCCCAGTCAACGGCTGGTACGACCCAGTCGGCCGGAGTGTGCATGATGCCAAAAATGTAATTTTATAAAAGGGCCAGTCGACCGGATGGTTCATCCCAGTCGACCGGACTGTTGACTTGGGAATTTTATTAAGGGCCCAATTGACTGGCCTCTCCAAAGCCTATTTGGTCCAGTCGACCACCCTTTATATGAAGGTTGATCGAGTTAACTGGATCATAAGGACCGGCAGACCGAAACTCGCAAAAAGGAAAATTGTCCTTTAGTTGGTCTACCGGACCTTGGGCCTATTGACTGGACCTCTCTCGTTAAGCCCAATTTGAGCTTCCAATGGTCAAAAAATTTTGAATTAAATTATTATTTTAATGTCCAACGGTCATATTTTGAAATTGCCTATAAATACTTGGCCCAATCACTCTGCAAATGTGAGAGAATCATATTGAAAATATACTTGATTATTCTTTGATTGTTTCTCCTATTTCAAACTCATTTTCATGATCATATTGCTACTTCTATTACTTTATTTTCTAAAATATTTTTGGAGAAAACTTATATGGGTTTTCAAAAAAATACTTGAGCTTATATCCACTCTTATGTATATTGCTTGAGGGCCTTTTCTTTCTTGTGAGGTTTTCAAAGATCACTTCTTCCATACTCATCATTTTTGAAAATCTCACTTGGAGAATTTCTTTGAGTTATCATTTAGAGCTAAGCAATATATTCACTTATATATTATTACTTGAAAGGCCACTCACATTTGTTTTACAAAGGTCATTATTAAGGAAAATAATTTTTGCAACTCTCAATTTTACTTAAAAAATGTTTTGAGAGAAAAACCCTAACTCTAATGAGTTTCAATTTACAAATCATTTGAGAGTACATTTAGATTTTAAATTGTACAAATCAGCATTTGTAGAAGCATTTTATTGTACGCAAAAATTGTTTTTCGAAATAGCCCTCCGCAATTCGCGTTGTGAACCGTGGTCAAGTGAGGGTACATCACTTTGAGAGGTGGATTTGTCTAGAAGGAGTGGACTAAACATGGAGTATCTCTTAGAGAGGGGGGCTCCACCCTATTTTAAGGAGTGTACCAAGTGTAGGGTATCGCTTGGAGAGGAGAGCTCCATCCTATTTGAGAGTGTGTAACGGTTTTGCTCCGCCCGGTTAAGGAAGCAGGTTAGTGCAATCCATGGGGGTTTTGCCCAAGGAGAGGACGTAGGCTCGTATAACCGAACCTCGTTAAAATCTTGGTGTCAATCTCTCTATCTCTCTTATCTAAATTAAATTTTTGCATGTGTATGATTTCTTATATTTTTGTGATTATTTTTACATACACGCATTAATTTTGACTGGAATATTTTTTGGTGAATCAGTTAAGTTATGCGCAAAAAATTTTAAAATTCAAATTCACATCCTTCTTGGGATTAGACCATTCCCCTAAATTAATATTACATTTATTTTTGTATTGATTTATATTTTTTCAATCACAATAAATTATTATTTGAAATATGATAGTAAAATCTAATATTAATATTGCATGAGGCACTGCTATCAAACATTGCAATCAATTCAAAGAGCAAGTGTAATTTAGTGTCAAAAATAAAATTTGTATGAGTGTGAATTTACACCGATTTTACTTATAGTGAAATTCTTAGGTTTTAAGAAGATTGATACCCTCGTGTTTAGTTGCTGCTGTTGAGTTTGGAACCCTAAACAAACTGTTGGTGATAAGCCGAAGGAAGGTGAGGATAAGGTCAAGTCATCATGCCCCTTATGCACTGGGTGACACACATGCTACAATGGTCGATATTTAAAAAACTTAAAATTATTAATATGCTAAATTTCAATAATTATAATTTATAATTAAACTTATTTTTTTTATATTAAATTATAAGAATTTTTTTATTTAAACAAAATATTAGAAAAAATTATGTCCATACTTCTTTGATATGTTAGAAAAATTTTTAAAAATTTTGCCTTGGACAACGAGCTCAAATTCACAAAGGATACGGCTTCCAAGAAATCGTCTTCTTGAAATTGAGAGAGAGAGAGAGAGAGAGAGAGAGAGAGAGAGAGAGAGAGAGAGTGGAGAAATTTTTGGTGATGGATGCATTTAAGAAGCTAGAGAAGGTGGGAGAAGGAACCCATGGGAAGGTTTATAGAGTAAGAGAGAAGGTGACAAGGAAGATTGTGGGCTTGAAGTAGACCTGCCTCCACGAGGACGACAAAGCCATCCCTCCCACCACTCTCCGTGAGGTCTCTTTGTTGTGGATATTATCTAGGGATCCCCATGTCGTTAGGTATCTAACTTCTCGATCTTTCTGTCTTCGATTAAGCTACTTAAATCCCATGATTTTGCCGCATTTTCTTTTATTGATGTCGGTGGTCGTTTGTTTGTTTTCTTGCAATTAGAATCTGCGCTTTCGTTTGCGTGTCATTGAGATTTTTGCTTTATTCACTTTGGATTCATTATTTTCGACTAGGGTTTCAGTCTTGTTTAGTGTGGATTATTTTAGCCTAGGGTTTTGCTCCTTGGGTTTTTGTGGTTTTGTTTTGGTTTATTTGAATATTCTTGAATCACGCTTCCAAGGCTTTAATTTCTTAATGCATCTCATTATCACTCACTTCTTTTTCTTGCGCTATGCTTGAATAGATGGCTGGTTTCTTGAGAGATGTTTTTCCCTTGGTTTGTTTTCGTTTGCCTTTCATTGAATTGTTCTCCTTTTCAATTTTGAATTCTGCATCCTTAAGCAAACTCCCTCCACGCCCCCTCCCTAACTTTTTTTTGTGTGTGTGGAGAATCTAGAATTTCATTTCTCACGTGTTCATTAATCTCGCGAGGGGCCTCGTAGTCTCACTCACATCTCTCACTCTCCCCCCCCCCAGGTTGAGGGTTCCATTGCTACATCGAATTCGCAGTGATCAGAATCTACACAAGATTAGAGACTCAAGACTATCTGTGGATCACATTTCAGATCTCTAGGATTCGATCTAGCTACCATGGCGCTCCAATCGCCATGAAAGAGGCCTTAATGGTGAGTCCCTTTCTCTGTCATCCCAATTGTCCACATCCTTTTGTTTAATTCATTTCGGATCTCCATGGCCTAAGCTGACTTTACAATGGACGCCTGCGTTTTAAACTAAAACCGTCGTGTTTGTAGAATTTCAAGGGCTAGCCTATCTTCCTTGTTCAAATTCTTTTGTCCTTACATTGCTTGATTTTTTGTATCAATACCACTCCCCATGGTTATTTATCTAACAATTCTCATAGATCTAATATACACAGTGCCTATCTAGATCTGCACGCATTACGTAATATTAATAGTTAACGGTGCAGGATCTATAGTTTTGATATTGAGAAGTTTTACTACTTATTGTGTGTGTGAAGTAGAGTTAGCGTACTGTTTTAAATAAGAAAAAATGGATTTGAACAGTAATTCTGTTTGATCTTATATCTATTTGCCGCTGCCAAGCGTTGGGATTAATCCACAGTTTATCACATTTACACATGTTACAATGGAGTCTGATAATTATATATGTGTTCAAGAAACAACACCACAAAAACAGTATTGTTAACATCGATATGAGCATACCAATACAGCCCTTAAGCAGATCCATCATTGCAGACTCTACTCGGATGAATCCTAATTCCAGAATTCTTATTCTTAAAAGTAGGATTGTTCCAGGTTTTTGTGGCTCTTACGTGCATTCACCTGTTTTCAGTCATTTTAATAGCTCCTTGGTATAGAATTTATGCATATTATTTTTGCTTCAAGCTAATCACTAATTATTTTTAGCATTTTAAGTTTAACTCAAATGCCCCTTTTTTTTAAAAACATTTTCTAAAGCAATTATTTAATGTTAAATGTATATGAGGACTCAAAATTTGTTCTATTTGGATCACTATGGTGTTCTCGCTGCAGTGATAAACATTGCTTCACTGAACATTCTTTACCTCAAGATCGCATGTCATTAACACTAGTTGGAGTAAAAGTGATAATCCTTTTGTTTACACGGGAAATATTAACTAAAATGACAAGATACATTGATATGACTGCACTCTTTCATCATATGCGTTGTTGCTTTCGTGATTCTTTGCTTCACGGATATTTTCTTCTAGGTTGAATTTTAATTTGATGCACTTAATGCAGTCAATTGAATAGCACAACTGCATAACGGCAGTTTCAATTTCCAAGTGATCTCACTTTTTTAGGGGAGGGGGAGGTTAGATGATGTCAAGTGTCAACTCTTGTGCATACTGCTCGACATATGCTCTATTTTACGATCCAATATATTTTTCTTTATTTCTTTCCTTCGCAAAGCATGTGCATGCATGGGAAGGGATTTTGGGGATAAGAAAAGGAAAACTTGCACAAGTAAGGTTGTGGAACACACAAAGCCTTGTACAAATAGGAAATGTCATATTGCTAGTACTCTTTAAGTTGGTGACTAAATAGTTTGTGGCCTTCACAAAGTGAGAAGGAAATTTGAATGTTAAACAGTTGTTGCATTCCTCTCCATTTATACTAGAGGATCTGATCTCTTATTTGAAAGTAGTTTGCCCTGTTTGCACAATTTTAATTTTAAAATGCATACCCCACTGCGTCACATAGATTATGTTGTATTAGGCATGATTGCCAAAGACTACGACAATAGTCCTTGTTCCCATAAATTTTTGTTTTATCTTAAAAAATTAAAAATTATACAAATATTTGGAAAAATGGATTTAAGTGACAATTTTTTTAGAGAAAATATTTTTAGAGAAAAATATTTTTGGGGGCTCGTTTTATTAGTGAAGCTACTGTGCTGGGGAAAATTATTCTTAAACACAAAGCCTCTTTGTGTGGTCCTTTTTTTAATATTTTCATAGCTTCAAACGTGTTTAGTAGATAAATTATTTTGTGTAGTTCATTATCATTTTTTTTTGTTGTCAGTGATTTTACAGCTGCTAGATGAAAGTGAAATTTTATATCGTTATCAATTCATTCCTCATTTTTTATGTCTTTCATTTATTCATACTTATGCCTTATGAATTTTGAATTCCTTTTGAAGTCGAACTTCCGGTGCTAGACTGGATGAGTTTCAAAATGAAGCCAAGAAAATGGTGGTTGCACTAGTTGACATGGAGCGAGCTTTTGTGCCCCTCAACACTTTATACGTCTTGTGCAAGGAAGGTATTCATTGTACAATGTTTAGCCTATAATTTTTAAGGTAGTTCATCGCCAATGAGTGAAAACAATTTAGCTATGTTCAAAATTGTGCTTGACTATTAGCTCTAAGGAAATTGCAGTAGGTACTATGGTCTGGAATAGTTAAATAGCTCAACAATTTCATTTTATAGTTATATGTTTTTTTGATAAAATAGAAGATTTATTGAGAGAGAGAAATGCTTAGGCTATGATATAAGATTTTTTTTTATCTTAAGACAATATAAAATAAATTATAGTAATTCATTCAGTACTTCAATTTTGCCAATTCTCTCTTATTCTTCTTTGCCTTAACATCAACCTGTCGAATTTCTTTTCCTCTACAATCAGACAAAAGCTAACCAAAATTATCCATCAAATGATGAGCTCATAGTTGTCAAAGGCATACCTAGGCGTGAGGTGCACTGAAGCAATGAGGCTTGTGCCTCATATGGGTCGAACCAAGGTGACCTTTAGGTGCAATGAAGCTCGCCTCACATATGTTGACATTATACTTTTTCTTCCCTTTTGTGGAATCTTTGCAACTTTTTTCTAACATATATGCTCAACTGCTCTCTGCATTCTTTGTTCTGTTCTTCTTTTAGCCAACTGTGCTTCTCTCAACTAGCTTATGTGAGGCGATGAGGCTTGTGCCTCATATGGGTCAAACCAAGGTGACCTTTAGGTGCAATGAAGCTCGCCTCACATATGTTGACATTATACTTTTTCTTCCCTCTTGTGGAATTTTTGCAATTTTTTTCTAACATATATGCTCAACTGCTCTCTGCATTCTTTCTTCTGTTCTTCTTTTGGCCAGCTGTGCTTCTCTTAGTGGCTTATGTAAACCCCCCTTTTTGCTTATATTTTTTTTCTCTTGCTGTCCTTTTTTTTTTTTTTCCGTTTGGAGTTTCTATTTATTTTTTGGAATTTCTTCTTCTTCTTCTTCTTCTTCTTCTTCTTTTTTCTGTTGCCATATGTCACCTCTTTGATGTTTTTTGCCCCTCCTCCTCCAACCATTTTTTTTGGCAATCGTATTTCAAAACTGATCTATTCCCCCTTGAAGCATTTTTTTTCTCAACATTTCTGCTTATGTAGTCTGTAATTTCTGGTATCCGTTAGAGCTGTGCTGCTACTGCTTTTGAAAATTAGTGTTATAGTATTAATTTTTTCATGCCCTAGTAATGAGTATTTTGATATTGTAAAGTATAGTTAGTAGTACTAATGTGTTTACAATCAAGAATCCATTATGCAGGGTATTTTACTTAGAATTTTAACAAATGCGAGCATAACCTGAGGCACATGCCTTTGGCTCGCACGTAGGTTTTAGATACCCTTTGTGTCTCAATGTGCATTACACCCGCTACTATGGTTGAACTTGAAGGTCTACTTTGTAATTATATTTTCTTTGTTGGGTAGATCTCTTCCTCTCCATCTATGTGCGTGTGCCACTCGTGGATGGACCATATGCTTCTTATTTCATCATGCTGCACATCATTGCCATTGTTTTCACACAATGTGCTTCTTAATTGCTTGTACTGATATTTTATTTCCTTATGTGGATACACAAGCTTATTTACTTTCCTTCCTTTTTAATTTAAAATTTTCAATTATCCTAGGATGGAGAGATAGTGGAGGGAAGAGGAGCTGAAGACTCGTTCCTCAAAAAAAGAAAATGAAGGTAGATTATATATCCATAGAAAACATTATATCAAAGTAAAATATATTTGGTGATTCGGTGAATTTGATGTGACAGAGCTGTTTTTTTTTTTTTTTTTTTAGTGATATCATTTACTTGTGATTATTTGTACCATTTTATTAATTAGGAAACTAGTCCTTAAAAGAGGCAGTTAACAAACTAGCGAAAGCTTGGAATCGACAAAGGACAAATCCAACTAATTGGATAAAGATGTGCCAAAGGGATCAACTTTGTAGACTGATGGTCCTTGTGGTGAAATAACAGCAGGTTTGTTCATGAACTCCTTGCACATGATGAGCTTCATTTTGTTATGGATTTTAGTAGAAATTATTTAATTTTATTATATCCTTAAATGAAGCAAAAGTGAAGTCTCATCAGATGCCCGAGCAGGTGAAATATTTAATTTCTCTTTCTATTTTCTTTCTGTGATAAAAATTATGTTAGCTTAACCGTATTTTCATGATTTGTGCATAGATATTCTTTTCAATGCAGATTACCACAAAAATTTTGGGTATGGTCACGCAGACCTCTGTTTATCTTTGGTCAATTGAATGTTAGAAACCTTTATTTTCCCTCATGGTTGCTGCATAAGGTTATGTTTCATCTTTTTCTATAAAGTGGGTCTAATTGCTTTTCCCATGTAGGTGACTCTGAATGTGTAAAGATGTTTGAGAGAACATCTAATTTGCTGAAAAATTAGATAATTAATTATTGATGTGATTGTTCTGAAAAGTTGTTGGTTTTGATTGGAATTGCTTTGGGTTCACTTGTGGTATGTGGTTATCATTAGTATGTTCCCCGCTATGCTGTCATTATATAGTCAAGAAAGCTATTTATGCTTTGCATGCATGATGTAAGCTGTAGGTTGGGACACACACGATGTGTTTGCAATGCCTGGCTTTGCTTTCACAAACTCATGAACACATTTCTGCCCAAAAACGAGTGAAATATAGCCAGCAATTGGAATTGTGCTTTGAACATATATTTTCTTTAAATATATGCCCTGAGATTTATTCTCGTGTAAACTGAAGCCTGCTTGATAATATGTTCACACCCAAGTACATTGCCTTTGTCTCAGTGCTAATTTATGTTCATGGGTGAAGGATTGCCACTATTTAGTAATTTAGTGTATTGCCCGATTGCATTTTCTTTCACAAGGCAATGGGATCTATCGCAGTTGGTTTTTAGATATGGTCATATGTTTTTCAATTCATGATGAAGAATCCCTTACCCAAGAAAAATCTCAAATAATAAAATCATTGATTCCATGATAGTACTAAAACCAATGGCATGTGCCCATACAACTGTCTGGAAGTATCTTATTTTATCTATTTTATGGGGTTACTATTTGAATTACTAATTTCCTTTCTCATTTTTGTGGAGGCCAGAACTTGTTAAAGGGAATATGCAGCTTTTCTCTGTGGATCAGCAGTAGAGTTGGTGAGTAAATAGTTAGTGGGCTTCTCAAAGTGAGAAGGAAATTGGAATGTTAAAACAGTTCGATGTTGCATTCTTCTCCATTTATACTAGAGGATCTAATCTCTAATTTGAAAGTAATTTGCCTTGTATGCTCAATTTTAATTTTAAAATGCATACTCCATTGCGTCACATTTTAGATTGTGTTGTAGTGGGTGTAGACACCCTATTTTTGCCCTAGCCAAATAGAACAAGGGGTTCCCTTTTTATTATTATTTTATTATTATTATTAGTATTTTTATTATTACTTTCTTATAATTATTTATTTATTTATTATTATTGTTATTATTAATTTACTATAATTATTATTATTACCTTATTATTATTATTATTATTATTATTTTATTCAAATTGATACTTTATTATTATTATTATTATTATTGTTATTTTTTTATTATTATTATTTATTATTATTATTATTATTATTATTATTATTATTTTCCTATATTATTAGTACTTTACTATTATTTTGCTAGTATTTTTATCATTATTATTATTTTTCATTTTTATTATTATTACTAGTACTTTTATTATCTTTATTTTATTTTTACTTTACTATAATTATTTTTGTTTTCCATTTATTTTATTGTTATTATTTTTTATATATTATTATTATTACTTTTTGTATTATTACTCTATTTTTATTAGTATTATTATTATTATTATTATTATTATTATTATTGTTATTATTATTATTATTATTATTATTATTATTATTATTTTACTGATAATATATTTATTATTTTTATTTTTACCATAATTATTTATTATTATTTACAATTAATGGTAGTATTATTATTATTATTATCTTATGGATACTTATATTATTATGATAATTATTATTATTATTATTTCCTTTTTCATTATTACTATAAGAATAAAAGCATTAAAAAAAAAAACAAATTCGAAAAGGGAAGTTTGGCTTTAGGGTTTTCAATTTTTTTTATATAAGGGCAATGAGGCACACTGCCAGAAAGGAGGGAGGCAACCCAAAAAAAAAAAAAAAAAATCTAATCTTGCTACCGCATTGCCCCGGCGCGCCTGCTTCCTTCTTTCTCTAAGCTCCGGCCCTCTCTCATTTTTTTTCTTTGCCTCTCTCAGTTATTCTCCCCTCCTCCCTCGCCCGGTTCCCTCTTCTTCGGCTGCTGCTGCCAAGATTCCCTACCGAAGCCTTCACAGAATCAACCCAGCCAGCAGTCCTCTGCTCCTCTACAACTCTCCACGGCAGCCACACAGTCTAGCCGAGGCCACTGCTGCAACCATCGGGACACAGGAGCAGCCACCGTCTTTGGTCTCTCACAGCACAGACCGAAGCTCTGCTCCGGCCCGCTCCAGCCATCCAGCCCCGAAGACCCACTCCGGCACCTGACCAGCCACCCTGTCTCCGTTCCTCTGCACAGCCCCGCCAGGTTCCCTCCAGTCCGTGCACCAGCGGCCCCATCACCCTCTGCAACTCTCGGCCACCTTCAGGTGCTCCACAACTGCTGCCAGGCCACAGATCCGAGACCACCCTGCAATCACCTGACACCAACCTCCAAGCACCACAACCGTCGGACCTCTGCAACATCATTCAGTAGGCACGGCCCTCATCTACTCCAGCCGAAGCCCACACAGCCACCAACCCCAGTTCTCCGGCGAGCACCCCACTGTGAGTTCTCAACCCACACACACACTGTTCACACACTCGTATGTTTATATGCACACACGTTTTGCTTTTTGATTTTAAAGCTTTAAGTCTTATTTTGGGATTAACATTGTATACGTGTGCAATAATATTTTGCTGGGTTTAAAAAAAAAAATTTTGGCTATTCACATATGTATAGATTAATATTTAATATTTTGGGATAGGGATTCATTATTATAGTATATTTCTATACTTGTTTATAGTATCATATACATATACATATTGCGGGGTTATTATATTATGCTATCACCGTTAGTTTTTGTTTGTTAATTTTGTGTGTATATTTTATCATTGTTTATGAGGCTATTATGATCAATATGGTATTATGCATTTAAACATGCATATTTTTATTTATTATTATTGTTGTTGTATAACATGTCGTATACATTTTAATATTTAACATATATGGGTTTTCTTTTGCTTTTGTTATTGTCGTTATATTTAATATATGCATACTCACATTAGTATTTTAACACATTTAGTATCAGTATTTTAGGGCTTTGTCATATTCACATACAAGGGTATCGATTATTAGGTCGAGTTTGACATTTTGGTATATATTAGGTAAAGTTTACTAGGGTATTAGTGTGAAATACATAGAATATTTGCATGGTAAGGGTTCTATTGATGGGGCATATATTTAATGTTATATTATTTTTAGGGTTGTTGTTGTTCGTTATTCGTTGTATTTATTGAGGTAAATGTTTCTATTATAAGATTTTATCATGATGGATTTATATTGTAAAATGTGTATTGTCCTAATATGTTTCTTAGGGTTTGGGATTCTCATCTGTTGGGTTCTTATGGTAAGATATTTTATTCATACTTATATTCGTGCGTTACTTTATATTATACATTTTTTTGTAATTAGTCTTTCCCCCCTACGAATTTTCGGCTCCTCTGTTAGAACTTTTTAGTAAATTAGTTGCAGTATATGTGGTATTTTAAGAAACTATAGTTGTATGTGTGTTTAATATTTTAGAATGGTAGTAATATTAGTATTAATAAATTCGGATTTATAAGTAACATCGTGATAAATTGGTATTTTCTCGGTAATTGTAATATAACATTCTGAGTAAAATACTATATATTATTATTATATGCTACTTTTAGTATGTTAATTATTATGGTTAAGTTTAATATTTTAGGTAATATCAATTTTTTTGTGTTTGGTTTTGCGTTATCATGATTATTATCTGGTGTTTAGTATAATAGTATTATATAATTTATTACGAATATATTATTGGGGATATTTATATTGTTATCACCGTGTTTATGTTTATTTATGGATGTTTGAGTATTTTATTTTATCACGCACATGTAGTATTTAATATTGATCTGCTCATGATCTTAGTTATATTATATGTTTATATTTACTATTATTGGAGATGGTAGATTTTAGCTCTGTTATATATGTGATAGTACTATTTGGTATCCTAATACTCTCGTTATGTATTCATTTTATTATTTATTTATTAGTGTTTAAAAATAATATTCTATTATCCAAAAACCTCCCAAACTAGTATTTTCATACTTAGGGAAACCATAAAATTTCTAAAATTTGGGAGAGCGTATGTGAAAAGTATTTGGATTTTTTTACCCTATGATTTAATTGGGGGGGGTATTAGCCTTTGGCTTCAGTACCTTAGCTCTGAGGGAATATATGTATATAGTTATTTTATTTTTCAAGGTATTTTATTAAATTAGAAAATGGAGTACATTTAACGACTTAGTAGATTAACTTAGGGTAATTTCAAATTAATTAGGTACGTACGTAAAGAACGGGGGTGGGGGGTTTGCTTGTCCCTTCCCCTGCGGTAACGAAAATCCCGACACCAACTCTGTAATGTAGAAGATTCTACCCACAACGGGGGGTAGTAATTCATGTGTTTCTACGACTAAAGGTTAGTGGCGAAACCCGACTGTTACATGATTTTCATTGAAAAATAATGATTTAATTGCGCCGCCGGGGCCCACGGCGACCCGGGACGCCGCACAGCTTGGCGAATCAGCTCGGGGACTTTAGAAAGTCAAAGCCATTAATTAATTAGAAATTACGAAAAGTTCAATTTAAAGAAAAAACTTTTAATTACCCTCGGATTGCTGAATTTGTTCATTTGTAAATAACTTTGATTAATTGTGATTTTTTATTTTACTCCTCATTTGTAAATAACCTTAATTACGTAAAAAAATATTTTGTTCCCATTTTTGAATATTAATTGGAGAATTCTGAATAAATAAAGAGATTAATGGTAAGAATTTTGATAAGTATAATTATAGTATTGTATTACATCGTAAATATTATGTTTCCTATTTTTTTGTTCCAAATTTGTTAAATCAACAGATGATTGCGATTTGTGGTGCCTTATTTTTGCATATAATATTCATGGTAGATATTTGTTTCCCATTGTTTATAGCATGTGATAAAGTGGGGCTAGGCGGATAGTTTTAAGTTTAAATTAAACACCATCTCACGTTCTATAACCGAAGTTCCCTAATAAGATTAGATTAGGGGTGTAATAGCGTTTGTCCTTCGTGCTTAAGCTAGATGGGACCCGACGAACCACCCCATCATGCGCGTTTTTTTCCTGGACTCTATGGGGGAGGATGAAATTTCATTGGGACCTTTGGTCAATAATGATTAGAGCTTTGCCTACACATCTTGTCTATAGTCTTTTTCCCTAACTAGGATAGAGCGTGAAGAACCCTATATATACGTACCTACCCTGGGGTGGGACAGGAGCCATATCTTCTCCATGTATAGGATGGCATATTGGTCATATGTTTTTAGAGATACCTTGTATTTA